>NC_135332.1:120791072-121091072 GCF_023851605.1 Tamandua tetradactyla
CTCCCATTCCTGTGGTTCTCTAACTTCTGGGGGTCTTACACAGCGTGGTGACATATTACAGGGAGGAGACATCGCATCCTGTTATCTACTTTCCATGCTCCTGTCTGCTGAGATGGGTCTTTCTGTGTTGTGACCATTGGGTCAGACAGGTTTCCTCATCCTCATCCATGAGGCCCTTCTACCTTCTGTCACCGCTGCTCCAGTGCACATGGAGAGGGCTTTGAATCTGCCTGAGACCTAAACACATGCTCTCAAATCCTTGAATCTAAGGGTGCCATCTTCCCTCCACATAGCTTGGCTTGGGGGAAACCCAAGGCCCTGTTTGTAAGCACCCATGGCAGCTATGCATCCTCTTCATCTCCCCCAACTCCATGCTACCAGCCTGGGAAAGTCCTAGCCAGTCCCAGGTCCCTATCTTACATTTCTTCAGTCCCTTGAGTCCTTTGCATTCCCCCTCAATGCCCAAGCTATGAGTCCACAAAAATCAGTAAGGGACTCCCTTTTTCCTTCATTCTTCTTTTGCCATCCACTGAGTTAAAAAGTGCAACAGTCAACTTGTCCCAGCAGAGGAGAAATGATGGAGGTGAGGTGGAGCTGGGCAGATGAGAGCAAAACACTGGGAAGCAAAAAATGGCACGTTATTTTAAACCCATTGTCCAGTCACATATAATATCTTCAAGGCTGTCAAGAATATGCATTCTCTACCCACTTCCTTAGACACCGTAATCCATTCTCAGAAACAACTCTTATTACCTCTTTAATGCTTATAAAAATTAAAGTTACACACACATGTCGTGATGATCACTAAGTACCAGATATTGCTCTAAGCACTTTGTACATATTAACTCATTTAATCTCCCTAACAAGGTGTCAGCAGGGCCATGTTCCCTCTGAAGTCTCTAGAAAAAATTCCTTCTTTGCCTCATCTAGCTCCTGGTGGTCCCAAGCATTCCTTGTCCTCTGGCAGTATAACTCCAACCTCTGCCTTTGCCCTTACTTGGACTCTGAGTCTCTGTGTCTATTTTTCTCTTTTTATAAGGGCATCTTGGATTTAAGGCCAACCTTAATCCAGCTTAACTGCATTTTAATTTGATTACATCTGCAAAGACCTTTTTTTCCAAATAAGGTCACATTCACAGACACCGGGGGTTACAACTTGAACACATCTTTTTGGGGAGCACAATTCAATCCACAATATCCATCCTGGTGGGAGATAACCCAAAGTCCTACTTAGCTCACATCTAGGGGATCTGAAAGATAAAAGTGGTCTTCCCTGTGAAAGTCATATGTGGCTTCTTGTGGTCCAGTGATACACGAATTAAAAAGATAGATTATCTCCCCTACATCAACCCCGCCCCCCAACAATACCAAATATACAAAAGAGAAGCAGGATAGGAGAGCCGTGACCACCTGTTTGGGAAGAGGAAGAATGGGGACCTGTGGTAGTCACTTGCTGTAGGAATTCTCAAATCTCCTCTTAGGTGGATATTGTGAAGACCTGTTCCCCGGGCAGAAATGGGTTCCTTTAATAAACTTGTACTCTCCTCTCGCAGAGAAATTCCCTTACCCATTGCTTTTTGTGACCTCTGGCTCTACCCTCAAGAGGTTCAGTCTTGAAGTACCATCTTCTACGGCCACACCTGAAGAGGATGCTGTGCTACATGGTCTCGTTGGAGGAGGCACAGATTTTCCAGTCTTCTTTCTGAGGCTTGTTTTGACGATACAATTCGTTCAAAACCTTTACAGTTTCCTGTTTGCTTTCAGTTATGTCACTGTGCTCGATAGTCAAACACATCACACCCGAAGTTCTTTCCTATGTATAACTCTCAAACCTGCCTTATTTCTTTGCTTCCTAGCCCCTAGGCCTCTCTCTCTTTTCTTCCTCTGTCTCTCTCATTCACACTCCAACATTCACTCTTTATCGCTCTGAACTTAATGATGGTTACCTTGAGGCAATCTGAAAGAAAAGATTTATGTAGAAATTATTAGTCTGTTATTGGTTGGAGTGGGGGGTCAGGAGCACAGGGGGTGGAGAGGATGGAAGGGAGGAGGAGTACTGATAGGCCTTTGTGTCTCACAACCGCTGTCTTATACCTTACTATTGGATGTCTATGAACAGACATAGTTTCCAAACTTATTCAGTCCCAAATATCCTGACTCTTTCTCTTTCCTTTAATTTTTTTCTTAAAAACTGACCAATTCCCTTCTGAGCGCAACTCTTTCTGGTGATATTTTGTTACAGGCAACCAATAAGCCAATACATTCTAACGCTCTGTTTCTTCTCAATCGATTCTATTAGAAATAAAGCTTCATTTGGGAGGTATGTCTCCCAAATCACTACAATCAACAGGTCACCAAATATTGTCTGTAACCTGGGGAGCCAACATCTCAACTTCTAATATCTCATTCCTCATCACCCACTGGCTGACCCTAACCAATGCCATGTATATTTGGTTATTGTTATGGCAGCATTCCATTTCAAGATTAGTCAAAAAATATTAACTATTGGTACATAAAAGCCACAAAATTTCAGTGGAATAACACTATAAAACTTTGTCTTTAATTCCATCAACCATCTTGGCAAGGGTAATTCTGATCGGTTGATACTCCCATGGTCTCTCCTCAAAGAGATAATTCAGGGAAACTGGATATTTCCATCTGTGACTACCACCCCCAAGGGATTCAGAATTCTTTGTTCCCACTTTTGGCTGTGACTATTTTAAGGCCCAGCCTTATTTTAAAGGGTCTGTATCTGGAAGGAGATCATATTACTTCTGCCTACATCCCAAAGGCCAAAACTTATCTAAATCATTCATGTAACTGCAAGGGGAGCAATAAATGTGGTGCAGGCTGCATTCCCAGGAGGAAAAGGAAACTGAGTAAACCTGTTACCAGTTTATTGCCTCTCATCTCCAAATTGACACTTCAGCGCCTGCTCTCCAATAATGAACTAGGCTCCCTAAACATTTGTTCTGTACTGTGAGGGCTGGGTTTGGTGAGTACCTAGAAGTTTCTGTCCAAGCCTGAGTCAAACGCATGCGCTCCAGAATGTTTCTGTCAAGCTCTTATCTTACAGCACAAGGCAAACTTCATGAAGAAGAAGACTAAAATTCAGGTCTTCAGATTCTAAATCACTATAAGGGATAGAGAATTATGCAAGACGTGGCAAATGGACTTTTTGGTAGAAAAATTCAAGAACAACAGTATTATTTCTAAAAGATATTGGATCCCAACCAAAGGAAGATCAAACAATTTGGCTGGCATTAAACATAAAATAAATCATTATCAGGGCTAAAAGAAAATACATTATTGGGACACTGCCAGGTTCAGCAGACTTCAGATTAAACAAATGCTTTTTTCTTATCAATGTTTCTCTGTCTGTAATTTTTTTTATTATGATATAATTCACATATCATGAAATTCACCATTTTAAAGTGAACAATTTGGTCATTTTCAGTGTATTCATAAAACTGTGCTACCATCACTACCATCTAATTCCAGAACATTTTCCTCTTTTCAAAAAGAAATCTCACACCCATTAGAAGTCATTCGCTATACCCTCCTCCTCCCAGCACATGATGACCACCATCTCCTTACCATCTGTATGGCTTTGCCTAATCTGGGCATTTCACATAAATGGAAACATGCAACGTATGGTCTTTTGTGCCTGACTTCTTTCATATAGCCTAATATTTTCAAGGTTGATCTATGATAGAGCATGATGCATATAATTTTTTTATTTTATCATCATTGAATATGCATATATACATACATATTCTTCTGTGCTACAAGCAAAATCTATGATAATAATATTGGAACAGCATCTAGATTTTTTGTTTTTTTTTGTTTTTTAGTACATGGTCAGGCACCGGGAATCGAACCCAGGTCTCTGGCACAGCACATGAGAACTCTGCCACTGAACCACCATCACACGGTCCAGCATGTAGTTTCTACTTGTAAAAGAAAGGAAATAATTACAAGCAGAAAAGTAAAAATCTTATGTTTCCATCAAATTCTAAATGTGAGCAAAAAAGAAAGTGAAAAATACCTCCAATCCTGATTTGTAAATTTTCTCTCATAGTATACTGCTACTAATAATCAACACTTGCATAACACTTCAGAATTTCAACACTTTTTTATATTGACTGCCAAAGGTAACACCTACTGCAGGGATTATATGCTGTGCTTTAGTTCTTGGTGACTGTACGAACAGTATAAATAGCTCTACTATTTTTTTTTAGTTGTTATTATCACACATCCTAAATATAAGTTAATAAAACGTCTAGCGTTTCTGTGAAAATGCTTCTGTGAATAGAGATCAGCAATAAACCCACACAGGAGTTTGTTTCTTGTTATTTCACTGAAAATCTTGAAGTCCAAGATTAACCATGAGCATTTTCTATACGGGCAACATGATCTAATGTTACTTAAACTTTTTCTGCAATCTAAGTAGGGAGATGAGATGTGATATGTAATACCATCATTGCAATCATATCTATATTTAGGGTTTTTTTTAGCCCTGTCTTCTGAGGTGTTAAAAGCTCCACGCAAACAGTAATAAAATTCTAGCATGTTTTATTAAAAATCTTTGCAATACTCTGAGCTGTGAGGTAGGAATACACTTACAGCTGGAGAAAGAGATGATGGGAAGTGAAGAGACATGTCCAAGGAGACACAATAAATTAGGTGTAGGCCTGGGAATTAATCTTGATGTTCTGACTTTTCATTAAGACCTGTCTCTGTGATACCATGTGCCCTTTCTGAGCCACTGGAAATTTCCTCATTAATCGTGCAGTTGTTTTTCATGTTTTATAAGGCCTTTTCCAGATATATAACTATGACCTTCGTTAATAAATTTATCAGGCCATTTAAATTAAAGAAATTCACTCCTAATACAGACTTGAGTATGTACTCTATCCATAAGACATAGGAAACCCTGAAGTAATGGCTTCCACTTGCCCCTGGAAACTGATATGAGGTCATCACACAGTCTGGCTTATTAGCTTCATTGATGGGACTGATACATAAATATGTTGGGGTTACTGGCTATAGTTACTCAATAATAGGAGCAATATGTGGAACACAACATGAGCACCAAAGATTTCTTAGTGAAGTAAAAGCCAGGGAAAATAGTTCTCATTTCCAACATTTGAGATGTCTTTTCCAAAAATTACATTTGTCATGCCTCAAAGTAATGAGTTGCACATCTATAAACTAGGTTCAGACAGAGGAGCAGTTACACATCACAAGGTGCTCCACGTCACTATGTATCTGCTCCCCAGATATTACTAACTCTACCGGGTGATGCTTTTCCTGGCCTCATGGGACTATTCTGCATCTCAGAAGAATAGGTGCAGGTGATAAGCCTGATGCGCAGTGTTCTGATTATCCTTCCTGACTTGGATTTCTCCTGGCTGGGTTAGATAGAACCAGTGCAGATATTACTGTTCCTTGAGACCATTGGCCATGACTTTTCAGAGCCAGTTAGGTCTTTACTTTTTCCACCTTGGTGCCCAGGTGGTAGAGGCCTACTTTTCCTTTTCAGACGGGAGGCCCTTTCCTTAGGTCCTGAGTCCAGAGAAGAAGCCAAAATTTAGATAACATTATAAAGCTATCTACAAAGACACTCCTGCCCATGAAGATAGTAACTGTTTACATCATTAAAATAAAATACTTAACATCTCAGTATGAAACAACTATACTTAGGAAATTTTTCTGGGAAATCAATTCAGCTCCTTTCAAGAGCTATAGGTGGTTATCTGTCCTACTTTTCAGAGCTAAAAAGGTTTACAAAAATGTCCCTTCCAAGAATCTAGGGACATTCTGTCCTGAGTACAAATTCTAGCTTCAGAGACATCAAGCCATTAAAAAAAAGAAGAGATCAAGTCTCAGGATGTCTTTTTACATTCATATATATCAAGTACATGGAGCAAGGTTTCCCGTCTTATGCTCTCACACATTCTCCATACTAAGGGTGATAAACTGACCTAGACAGGGAAATCCCATCAGCAACCCATGGCAGATGGAGAGCTATTACTCTACAATGGGCAGCGTAGACTATGGAAACTTTGAATGATCACATTCTCTGTGATCTATGGTAGGAACATATTTCTGTAACTTATACTGCCAAAAAAAGTACATTACAGGAGAATTATTGTTTTGTGTCTGGAAACTATATTCTATTACCTTAAAATTAACTGCAGAATCTAATAGAATGATCCCAATGACTAAGAAAGACCAAACTCAACAAAATGTCTGAATGAAAGTAAGTGTTTAGGCCAGACCTATCTCTAATTTCAATATATGTTTGGACAAACTGTTTTTATTGAAACATTTATCTAACCCTCCAATTTCCATTTGAAAGTAAGGATAATAGCTAGTTTGCATGCTTGTTTTCCCTTTTGCTAAGGATTAAGTGGGAAAATGTATTTAAAGAATTTAGCTCAATACCCAGAATATAGAACTAAGCAGAAAATAGAACTAAAAAGATGTAAATTCTCATCTGATTTCATAACAATCCTTTAAAGTAACTTATAACCACTCTAGTTTCCTAGATGAGAAGACTGAGACTCAAAGAGACTAAATGCCTTGTTAAAGATCAGAAAAATGACCTCAAAGAGATGAACCTGATTTAATTCACATCTAAGCTTTCCTATTTACAAACAGCATTTATTGTGGGTTGAGTTTGTGTTCGTATGGACTTGTGTGTGATTTCAAAATAAATACACGTTCATTGTAGAAAATTGAAAAAAAAAATAAAACTCAAGAGCACAAAAAAGAAAGTCATTACTTATAATCCTTCTATTTCTTATACATAAATATGATAGTGTTATTAATAATGATAATAACAGCTAACCTTTATTGAGTTCTTTTTATGAACCAAGGCTTTTTCTAAGTACTTCACATGGATTAATCCACACGTTCCTCACAAATACCCCAGAGGGTCAGTACTTTTTCTTATCTCTGTTCACCAAAGAGGAACCTGAGGCCTGGAGAAATTAAGCAGCTTCTCCAGGGTCACCAGACTTAGCGGTGGGGGCTGACTCATGCCCTGGCCAACTGACAATAGCACCAGTCCCCTTAATCCCTAAAATCCCCATATTTCATTACATTGGGCTCATGCTGCACACTTCTCTACAATGTGAGCTTTTCACTAAAACATATGCTGTTAATATCGTTTCATGTCATTAAATATAGTTCTACAAGCTGACACTATTGGCTACATAGTATTACATGTTAAAAATGTACCATTATTTATTTAGCCAATTTAATATTATCAGATGCTAAATTGTTGTTGTTCTTATAAATAATATCCAAAGGATACCCTTGAAAAGAATTCGTTGTGTGCACATGACTGAATATTTTCATGGAAGAAATTCCTAAAACTGAAATTGCTGTATAACTTTCAGGCTTTTGGTTACAGATCGCCAGCTCATATTTAAAAAAAAAAAAGCACCAATTTTTCTCTCCAGTGGCACAGAGTGAGAGTGTTCCAAATCCAGATTTTTATTGAGATCAAGCCTGACTGTGATAATTTCTACTAATCCTGCCACTTGGTCCCAGAGGGCAGGTCTGAGTCCATTCCCCTAAGAGCCTTCTTCTGCATGATGCCATTTTTATTCAGTGTTATCAACACTTGAAGCATGTCTGTAATTACTTGTGTAAATTGAAAGGACTGAAATTTTTACATCCATGGTGAGATTCGGGTGGAAACTCTTTTAGCACCTGATGCCAATGGCGAATTTTTATTCTTAAACCTAATTTCTTATGCAAGTGTTTGGATTGAATCGGATAAAATACAAATTTATGAACAGCCAGTTATAATAGGTAACTTTACTACATATGAAGTAAGCATATTTATCATTAATCTTAAGACGCCTTTTTTTTCTCCTCTCCAGGAGAAGAGCAAAGGCACAGTAAACTTTCCAATATGTCCACTATGCAACTCAAGGTGATTTCTAAAGCTCTCCTACTCTCGCTTGTTAGCAATTTGTAGTCAAACACTTGCGTCAAATACTATGATGTAATTAGGAATCTATCTGATAATTTCGCTGTATGAAAAATATTGTCGTCCCAACTAATGCCTACGGATATCAGAGATTTCCTAAAATTTCTAAAAAATTAGTTTAAGAAATAAGGCATTTATTGACTAAGGTGCATCATTTGATGTCAGGTGTACACATTCGAAAAAAATTAGACATTTCACTAGCCTCCTATATAAACATACATGCATACAGACCTGTTCCATTTTTCCTGTAGAAATTTTACAGCCCTTTTATGCCTCAATGTCATTAAAAATGAGAGACAGCACGTCAACCTCAAGAAATACTTCACAAAACCAGAGTTTATAATTTTTTAAAGAATAAAAGGGAAAATATCAAGGAAAGAAATGATTCCCTTAGGTGTTCTTTCCATTAACATAAAGGTAGATAGGTCATAATCTGGGGTTGAGTATTGGACTAGAATTTGGGAAACTTTCCTAGAACGATTTCTTTCTCACTCTTGATTTTACACATTCAACATATTTCACATCTTAGGAGAAGAACCTTGGGACATGGCACTATCTAGATGGCAAACTATATCAATTTATGCCCAATGCTCAAGAACCTCATAAAATACTACATAGGAGCCTAAGCTTCCTCCAGCGTGGCAGTCTCGGAGGCCAGACAGAGAGGAGTTAAAGGAGGCGAGGGTACAGGGACAGCTGGAAATAATCACTCGCAATCAAAGGGCGCCCAGACAAGCAGCAGCAGCATGAGGTGGTGGTCCTGGCCAGATTACAGGAGTCATCTGGATAGCAACAGCTGGGGTTAAATATTATAAGGGAATTATGCCTTGTTTGATCTTATTTAAAGATCTAAAAAAGACATCAGGATTGGTGAACCTGCTTTAAAAGCCCATAGGTAGACATTCCTGCTGTAAACAACTTAAACTCTCTTGTCCTGTAAATGTGGATGTAGGAAGGATGTGTTGAGGCCAAGGGGGCTTTGTGTATTAAACGCAGGATCAGGTCTACAATTCCGAAGTACTGTTCTGGACTCCTGGTTCCCAACTTGAGCACTTGGTCTGAGAAGCTATACATCTGACTTTGTTCTTTGTTTTCTCTTTCCCGAGATCTCTACATAAAACACTCTTGACTGTCGACTTTTTTAGTCAATTCATTTTTTCTGCAACTGCCGTCTTTCCCTCATAGGTCCAAGATTCATGAGGCAAATAAATATTTCTTCAGTGAGAGAGTGTATTGTAGCGAGCACTATTTTAAGGGGGCATCAGATGTCTGAAGTCTTTAAATTGGATTTTCTTCTCAGATACGTATATTTTTTCCATTTGATAATGTGTATAAAATGGATTCACTGCATTATATTCAGTAGCTAAATCTTGACTCCTGGAGAAACCTTTCTTTGATGAGCTCCAAAATCCGAAACTATGATCGCTCTTCTCTTTGATTTATCTATACTGTTAAGAAATAAGCTCTAAAACTTTACAACATTGTGTACTTTATCAGGTAACTACAGAATCAAGCATACCAAGCAACTTGAAAGAAAGGATGTTTACTCCAAAGCTGATGGCATTAAATGGTACAAGATAAAATGGTAAAACACCCCACGTGCAAATACCTGAGGCTGGGTTTAGACAGGCAGTGTAAATGGCAGAATTTTCATTTATGTTATGGAATTTGTGAGGGGTGGGACAAAACTTACAGTGGAAGTCAGAAACTTTTATACACAAAAGCACTGTCAGAGCCTAAGCTAGGGCTGATTTGATCATGTCTTCTGCTTCCTCAGAAACTGTCAATGGATACCATTCTTACAGGATAAAGTTCAAAGGCCTTAGAATTTCATAGTAGCTCTTCATGGTATGTTTCACATCAGTCTCTGCTGCCTCTTCTTACTCTTCCTTATCTTTGTCCCTTATGCCTAATGCTTCATCTAACCCTTAAAAATGCTGTTTGGGTTCCTACTCTTGAACTTCTGATCCTGTTATATTTTCAATTTCAAATATCCTTCTCTATTTTTCACAATCTGGAAATTTTCTACTCAGGTTTGAAGAGCTGCTCAGATATCATTTTCTTCCCCAGGCCACATCCTCAGCAAACACACAAAAAGGCTGTGTTCTTCCTACTCCCTCTTGACAAACAAAAATCTACGCCTTATCCCTGTTCACTCCGAAGAATTAATCCATCATTTAATGATATTTATTTAGTTCTGTTACCTCTCTTGAGCATTCATTCATCCAAAAAGGCAGGCATTGATTCATTAATGTATTTGTTCCAGATGTGTTTGTTGAGTATTTCTGCAAATTTAGACCAGTCACTGCTCTAAATTCTGGGAATAAAGCAGCAAACCAAAGAGACGAATAATACTAGGGCTAATGAACTAATCTCTACTTCAAACTTCTCCACATAATACTATGATTAGCCACATGCCTGCCTGCTCTACTTGGAGGAGGGACAACTTCTTCATAATGTTTGAACCAACAGGTTTTAGTAGTGTGCATAATATTTATGAACATAAAAATACATCCGAGGGGTGCAAGGGTAGTTCAGTAGTAGAATTCTCTGTTCCAGGCCCGTGCCCTTCTCCACCACCATCCCCCTCAAAAGTCACCAAATGGTGCTGCAATAACAGGACAATCACATGGAAAAAGGATGAGATGTGACCCCCACCAGACAGCATACAAAGAAAAAATACATCTGAATTGATTGACGCTCACTGGGTTTCAAGTGCTTTATATGACATTTCTCATGGAATCCTCACAACAGCCCTATAAACTGGAAACTCATTGTGCCTCGGTAAGCAAGAAAAGCACCCAAGATCACACTTATTAAGTAGGAGAGTCAGAAAATGAACTGAGTTGTGTCTGACTCACAGAACAAAGTGAACGACTGACTGAACGAAAAAATGCAGTGTTACAGAAAGAGGTCAGTTCTTTGACTTAAGCTCCAGGTAAATTACCTGGTAGTTGCTGGCCTAGGGGAGAACAAGACACAAAGCAAAAGTTTATATCTTTAAGAGTTGGAGGTTAAACATTGAAATGTATAACACAGAGAATTTTATGGTGAACGATGTCCATGACTAACTGTATGAATATAAAGAATTCATGAACTACAGCAAATGTATAACACTATTACAAGGAGTTCATAATAGAGGGGTATATGGGAAAAAATGTACCTATTGCAAACTATGGACTAGAGTTAAAAGTATAGTTCCCTTTGATACTTTAATTCTCTTTGATCAACAGTAACAAATGTACTACACCAATATTATGGGTTAGTAATAGGAGGCATAAGGGATGTGGGGGGATTGGAGTTTTCTTTTTTCTTTTTATTTCTTTTCTGGAGTAATGAAAAGTTTCTAAAATGGATCATGGGATACACAACTATGTGATGATACTGTGAGCCAGTGATTATGTACTTCAGATGGCTTCTCTGATGTGTGAATATATCTCAATAAAATTGCATTTAAAAAGTCTATATCCTGGGGGGGCCATGGTGGTTCAGTAGTCACAGTTCTTGTCTGCCATGTCTGAGACCTGGGTTCGATTCCTGGTGCCTGGCCATGTAAAAAATTAAAAAAATAAATAAATAAATAAAAAGTCCATATCCTGCATATTGAGGAGGAAGCAAGTCTTCAGATGTTAAAGAGTTTGAAGCAAAAAATATGTCTCATCTACCTCCCCATTGTGTCTAAAGCTGAATCCCTTTGGGCATTCATTAAAAACGGTTAATTAATTCACTCGTTTTCACCCTTTCTTAAAAAAATGACTTTAGACTGTCTAAAAAACATAAGAAACAAAAGCACTTGACCAAAGTCTCATTAATCTAATTAAACAAATAAATCCCTGCTCTTTCACCCTGGAAAGCTCTCTCTAGAGTTGCCAGTGTGAGAAGTGGCTCCACTTCACATTAGTTGCTACAGTTCAGAGCCTCTGTCCCTGTAGCTTTTGCATAGGGATTAGCACTTGAAATTACCCCTGTGGTTGTGGCTGTGGCTCTGGCTGCTACATGGGGTTCTCAGAGTAACTGCCTTGGCTTTGCAAATTCTTCCAGAATCGCATCCCCCAAAGTAAGTTTCATTACATGAGCATAATTCTTATATCAGACTATCACAAATTCACTCTCTAAAGGTGGTTAAAATAAATCTTTTAGCCCTTTTCCTTTAATACTGTTATAGACATAGAAACTGCTCATTTAAATTGATAAGATCTTAAAATGTGAATAACAAGGAAGAGGAAAGTACTAAATAGATGGGCTGATGGAATTCTTATGAATGAGCATCAAATTTGGGCCCATGGTTCCTGAGAAGTTTCATAGCTTTCACCATAAAAAGGGAGCCTGTTACTATATTTCATTCCTCTGGGACTCATCATTCTTTCTCAGATGTGAACACTAACAATAATATTAAGAACGAATTTCTCCCATTTGCTTATGAAAATGGCTACAGAAAAAATTCTAATCATTTCTTTGAAATAGTTAATTGGTTGTTGACAGAATAAAGAATTCCATTTGCATCAGTTGATATTTTTATTTTTACCTTTAAATCCCCTCCATTATTTTAAAAATATAACAGCCTTCAAAATTTTGTATGAAAAATAAATTTTCACAGGAGATGAGGGAGAACCTGTGCTTTGATTTTGTGTTCCTCTGCGGTGAGACATCATTTAATAGAACACCCCAGGACTCTCTCCACCCCCTCATTTACTTCTTCCCCAGGATGAGGGCCATTCTCTAGCTACTGGATCTGGCAGGAATAACTAGGTGTGCCTTATGTCTGTTCTTTTTGTGATGTGGTGCCTGCAGAGAACTAGCACGCTGGTTTGTGTCAGTGTGAATAGCTTCTCATAGAGTGTGAAGTTCAAAATCTGCCCCACCACACACAATGACCTTGGTTTAGTTTCTGCACAGAGAGCTGTCATTCACTGGAAACTTCCAAACCTCAACATCCACTTTAGAACAATGAAAAACCATGCCTCTTAAGGTAGAAATGTTTCCTGAAATTTAGTCTAGGAAAGAGTTCTGAACAAAATGTGCCTAGTTAAAACATTAGATCCTAGCTCTCTTTCTGCTTTTCCATCTCTCCTGCTTCTCTCTCTGTAATGTAAACTTTGTATTGAAATCTGCTGCCAACTTGTCTAAAAAACACAAGAGGTAAATAGTACAATCCTATAAGAGCCCTTGAGTTCTGAGGTGTTATATAATTAACTTCTAAATGAAATTACTATTAGTATTCAGATTCGAAGTAAGAGACTACTTGATCTGAGCATAAGATTTGCTCTACTCACACTTAAATTCTGGGAATTAAGAATTTTACATCTGTTTGTTTTTGTTTTTCCGTAATAAGGCAATGTGAAGAACGATTAAACCTGTGTCAGAACAGGGTAATGAGTCATGAGTCTTCTCAGTAGAATATTCTTTCTTCCGTTTTGTTTTGTTTTGTTTTCCCCAAGAGGGATAAATTGTCACAATATTCCATCATATGTACACACTGCAGTTCTCCTTTCTGCTTCTCAGTCATACTCTTTGGCCACCTCCATCCATTGGGCATCATGGTTGATTTCCAAAATAAACAATTCATGTCTCAAAGTATCCTCACTTAGTTGTACAATAATCATCACTCTCAATTTTAGATACTTTTCATAACTCCAAATAGAAAAATAACAGATAAACACACCCTCACCAAAGAGAAAGTCCAAAACTCCCCTTAACTCTTATCCTGTCCTCTTTCCCCCAATCATTTACCCCTGGTATTACTGTCCTGCTGGTGATGTCTTCTTATTAAATATTGGCCATAGAATGTAATAGCAGTTTTCCCCTTATTTCTCTCTAATATTGACTCTTTGTACAAGAGTCATACTTTTGAAATGTTTCATGCAAAAACTTGTTTAGGGCGGGCAACAGTGGCTCAGTGGCAGAGTTCTCACCCGTCATGCCGGAGACCATTCACTTCCCAATGCCTGCCCATGTAAAAAAAAAAAAACAACCTAATTATATTTGGGCTCTATACAACCCTTTTCAATCATATTCACCTTCAATATGGCAATATTACTTATGAACCCACTAGTGAACTACCATCATTTCTATCCATTCCTATACATTTAAGTTCAATCTCATTAGTAACCATTCACCCATCTCTAGCTTCTATATATCTCTAGGTCCCCTATTTTCATTGAAAACTCTGAGTCTACCTTTACTAGGGTCATATTAACAAAATCATACAGGATCTATCCTTTTGTATCTGGCTTATTTCACTCAGCATTATATCTGATATATACTGCATTTTGTTAATCCACTCGCCTGGTGATGGGAAACTTGGATTGTTTCCATCTTTTGACAATTGTGAATAATGATGCTATGAACATCGGTGTGCAAATATCTGCTTGTGTAACTGCTTTCAGCTCTCCTGGTACATACTGAATAATGGTATTGCCAATTGTAGGGCAACTTATTATTTAGTTTTCTGAGGAACCACCAAACTATCTTCCACGGTGGCTGTGCCATTTATACATTCCCACTAGCAGCAAATACATGTTCCAATTTCTCCAAATCATCTCCAATACTGGTAGTTTCCTATTTGTTTAATAGAAGTCATTGTTACAGGTGTGACGTTGTTCTAGTTTGCTAGCTGCCAGAATGCAATATACCAGAAATAGAATGGCTTTTAAAAAGAGGAATTTAATAAGTTGCTAGTTTACAGTTCTAAGGCGGAGATAATATCCCAATTAAAGCAAGTCTATAGAAATGTCCAATCAAAGGCATCCAGAGAAAGATACCTTTGTTCAAGAAGGCCAATGAAGTTCAGGGTCTCTCTCTCAAGTGGAAGGGCACATGGCGAACACAGTCAGAGTTCCTCTCTCATATGGAAAGGCACATGGTGGACATGGTCAGGGTTCCTCTCTGATCTGGAAGAGCACATGGCAAACATGGCATCATCTGCTAGCTTCTTCTCCTGGCTTCCTGTTTCATGAAGCTCCCCTGGAGGCATTTTCCTTCTTCATCTCCAAAGGTCGCTGGTTGGTTGACTCTGCTTCTCGTGGCTATGTCATTGTGTTCTGCTCTCTCTGAATCTCTCTCATTCTCTAAAATACTTCCTCTTTTATAGGACTTCAGAAACTAATCAGGACCCACCCAAATGGGTGGAGACATGCCTCCAGCTAATCCAGTTTAACAACCACTTTTGATTGAATCACATCTCCAGGTAGATGATTAATTACAGTTTCAAACATACAATACTGAATAGAGATTAGAAGAAATGGCTGCCTTTACAAAATGGGATTAAGATTAAAATTTGGCTTTTCTAGGGGACATACATCATTTCAAACCAGCACAGACATGATATCTCATTGCAGTTTTGATTTGCATTTCCCTTATAGCTAATGAAGATGAACATCTCTTCACGTGTTTTTTATCCATTTATATTTGTTCTTCATAAAAATATCTGTTCATATCTTTTACCCATTTTATAATTGAGTGGTTCTTTTGTTGTTGATTTACATGATTTTTTATATATACTCAATACCAAACCCTTATCTGATATGTAGTTCCCAAATATTTTCTCCCATTGAGTCCACTGTCTCTTCACCTTTTTGCCAAAATCCTTTGGGACACAGAGGCATTTGAATTTTAAAAAAATATTTGTATTGAGAAATCTTCAGACATATAACCTCCACACACGGTCTGCAGTCAATGGCTCACAACATCCCCACACAGCCACACACTCATCACTATGCTCAGCCTCCAGGGCACTTGCATCACTCCAGAAAAAAAAAGAAAAAGTAAAAAGAAAAAACTCACACATACCATACACCCCTCCATCAACCATTCGCATTTCAATCTACCCAATTTATTTTACCCATTTTCCCCTCTATTATTCATTTATTTTTTATTCACATTTTTTTACTTATCTGTCCACACCCTGAACAAAAGGAGCATCAAACACAAGGCTCTCACAATCACACAGTCACACTGTAAACGTTATATCTTTATATAGTTGTCTTCAAGAATCAAGTTATTAGAGCACAGCTCAACAATTCCAGGTACCTCCCTTTACCCACACCAATACACCATGAACCAAAAATGGCTAGCTATATAATGCATGAAAACAACCTCTTGACTCCACCCGAAACTCCCAGTCACTGTGACTTCACTTTGTCTCATTCCTCACTTTCCCCCCATGGTCGAGAAGTCTCCCTCAATCCCTTGATGCCAGTTCTGGCTCATGCCATTCTGGGATCCCTGTCCCATGTTGCCAGAGAGACTTTCATCCCTGGAGCCATGTCCCACACAGGAAGGAGGGCAGTGAGTTCACCTGCTGAACTGGTGTAGAGAAAGGCCACATCTGAGCAACAAAAGAAGCCCTCTGGGGGTGACTCATAGGTCTAATTTTAAGTAGGCTTAGCCTATCTTTTTGCATGAATAAGTTTCACAGAGGCAAACCCCAGGATCAAGGGCTCAGCCTATATATTGGTTGTCCCCACTGCTTGTGAGAACATCAGAAATTCTCCAAATGTATATTTCCTCCTTTCTTCTCATTTCCCCAAGGGTACTTTGCAAATACTGTTTTATTCACCTACCAAATTACTCTATGATTTGTTGGGGCATCACACCAACCTGGACAAACCAACAAAATATCACACCCTATTCAAGATTCCATATACTTATGGTGGTCAACTAAACTAAACATGCAAGTTAAATTAGGAAAATGTACTATTCAAAATACAAATCCTGCACCCAACAAACGTTTCTTCCTTTAGTCTCACACAGAAGTTAAAGTTTTAAAATATGGACAACATCATACCCTGGAATCTAATATACTCTAGTCCTATCCAGATCAGCTTCATTCATATCTCTACTCAAAGTCATATCACTTTTTCACTTTATAAGCAGTTCCTGCATGGGGTACTGCTGACTTTCATAGCTTCAGAGCTCCAACTCTGAGTCTCAGGCATCACACAAATACCAGAAGTTTCTGGGAATGATCATGCTACATACAAACAACTCAGTGTCTCAGAATTTACACCCCCTGAATATATGTGACTCTTAAAATCCTACAATCTAGGACCCTTTATAATAGGCCCCAACCTGATAATCCATGCTCTCAACTTTAGTTCATGGAGTTTTTATACTTCAGTTAGTTCATATGATTGAAGCATGATAATATTTGTCTTTTTTTCCTGACATTTCATTCAACATACAGTCCTTAAGTTTCATTTACCTAGTTGCATGCTTCACAACTGTCATTCCTTCTTGTAGCAGCGCGATAGTCCATTGTATGTATACTCCATAGTCTCCCTTTCATTCTGCAGTCCTTGTACCCTTAGGCTACCCCCATTTATTGCGGATTGGGAACATGGCTGCCATAAACCCCAGTGTGCAAATTGTCTAATCCTGTCCCCATACTCAGTTCCTCCAGATATATACTGAGCAACGGTTTCAGCATCACATGGCAACCCCACCCCTACCCTCCCGCGGAATCACCACACTGCTCTCCAAGAGGCTGCACTTCTCATTTTCCCTACTGACAGTGAACAGGCACATATTTTCCACAGCACTTGTCTCTATCCATTCATTTTTAAACAGTTTTGTTCATACCTCATCCCATTCAGCCTAAGTGTATAGACATGCCTTCACCACCATACTCTACCTGAAGACATTTCCATTTCTTTCACAAAGAATCCATACCCCTTTCCCAATGCCCCACCTGTTGACATTTAGTTTTGGCATAATGCCTTTGTTACATTCAGTGGAAGCATGTTGTTACTGTTGACGATAGACCTTAGCTTGCATTGACTGTACTTTTTCCCATATACCACTATTTTCAACACCTTGCAATATTGACATTCATTTGTTCTCTCTCAGGCAAAAATGTTTTTTTAATTTGTGCATTTAATCACCATCATTGTCCATATTCCTAAACTATACCATCTCAGTCTTTATGCTGTCTTTCCTTCTGGTTTTATATGTGCCCTCAACCCTTCTCCCTCTATCATACTCACATTCAGCTTCATTCAGTGTACTTATATTATTGTGCGACAATCAGGTAGTATTGTGCTATTCATTTCTGAATTTTTAGTCAGTCCTGTTGTACAATCTGTATTTCTTCAACACCAATTGCCCAATCTCTACCCTATTTCTATCTCCTGATAACCAGTGTTCCTAACTTCAATTCTCCAAGTTCACTCATTAATGTTAGTTCATATTAGTGAAACCATACAGTATTTGTCCTTTGGTTTCTGGCTAATTTCACTGAGCTTAAAGTCCTCAAGTTTCATCCACATTGTAACATGTTTCATGACTTTATTCTGTCTTACAGCCATGTAGTATTCCATCATATTATATACCACAGCTTGTTTAGCCACTCATCTGATGATGGATGTCTGGGCTGTTTCCATCTCTTGGCAATCGTAAACTAATGTTACTATAAACTTCGTTGTGCAAATGTCCATTTGTGTCCTTCCCCTCGTGTTCTCTGTATATATACCTAGTGATAAGATTGCTGGGTTATAATGGCAATTCTATACTTAGCTTCCTAAGGAACCGCCAAACTGCCTTCCAGAGCAGTTGTACCATTTTACATTCCCACCAACAGTGGATAAGTGTGATACAGAAGCATTTGATTTTGAGGAGTTTACATTTATCTATTTTTTTTTTCTTTCCTTGCTTGCTCTTTGGTGTGTGAAGTTGAAGAAGCCACCTTTTATTACTACATCTTGGAGATGTTTCCCTATATTTCCTTCTAGGAGTTTTATGGTACAGTCTCTTATATTTAGGATGTATGAAAGGGGTCCCCTTTCATCCATTTGGCTTTAATATCCAGTTCTCCCAGGCCCATTTATTGAAAAGACTATTCTGTCCCATTCAGTGGATTTGGGGGCCTTGTCGAAGATTAATTGACCATAGATTTGGTGGTCTATTTCTGCACTCTCAATTTGATTCCATTGATTAATATGTCTATCTTTCTGCCATCACCATACTGTTTTGACCACTGTGGCTTTTTAACAAGCTTTAAAATCTGAATCTTTAAAATCTAATCTTGAAAAAAAAAATCTGTCAGCTCCTATAGGATAAACAACACAGCAATACCCACTAAATGCAGAAATCTCTTGGTCAAGTGCAACAAGGTTACTTCTTAATTACACCACAGATCAAAGTATATTAGGGAATGTACTTTCCTCCAATAGTGACTTAGGAATCACTGCTGTTTTCCAACTGTAACCTGACAACTCTGAGTTCTTTTGCATGACAAACACACAGAGAGAGAGAGAGAGAGAGAGAGAGAGAGAGAGAGAGAGAGAGAGAGAGAGATGGAAAAGATAACTTTACTCTTAATTGCCTTAGTGTAGAAATGACATGCCTTATCTCCACTCCAGATTATTGGCCACAGCTAGCCACATTTCCTGATTCACATGCAAGGGCAAAGAAAGAAGTTGAACATTTGACAAGCATTTACTCTTTGCATCAGTCAGACAAAGTAGATTAGAAGGTGTCATGGTTAGGGACACGTGTCAACTTGGCCAAGTTATGGGACCTGTTGATGTGATTGGGCAAGCGCTGGCCTGTCTGTTGCAATGAGGACATTTCATAGGATTAGGTCATGATCACATCAGCTGCATCCACAGCTGATTCCATTTGTAATCAGCCAAAGGGGAGTGTCTTCTGCAATTAGTGATGCTAAATCTAATCATGGGAAGCCTTTTAAGGAGGACTCAGAGAAGACAGATTCCATTCTTGCTTTGGCTGGTGAGCCTCTCCTGTGGAGTTCATCCAGGCCATCCATCGGAGTCGTCGGCTTCGCAGCCTGCCCTGTGGATTTTGGACTCTGCATTCCTACGGTCACATGAGACACTTTTATAAATTTTATATTTGCAAGTGTTCCCTGTTGATTCTGTTTCTCTAGAGAACCCTAACTAATACAGAAGGGAAATGGATAACAAAAGAACAGAGGTAAGAAACACCGTAATCTGGGCCAGGCAGATTTTAGTGTTCTTTTACATGGTGTGAAAGAAGTAGTTGGCATAGCCAGATCAAGGAAGACCCCATAGGAAGTATCAAGGCACTTGGGCTTTATTCTATAGGAGGGAGAGTCATTGAAGAATTTTAGGTAGATTTGCACTGTGGAGACCATGGTACCTGAATCTGAAAGAGCTGCAAGCAGGGATACCAGTCATCAGATATTTAATTATTTGGAATCTATGAGGCTGCATATCAAAACTTGGACATTATAAAGTGATAAAGAGGCAAAAACAGATTTGAAATATGTAGAGGCAAAACTGGCAAGATTTTATATATGATTTAAACAGGAAGAAGGAGGAATCAAAGATAATTTCTGGATTCCCACTCGGGGGAACTAAGTAGGCAGCACTATCACTTCATACAGATGTTATTGTAACAAGTGCGTGTTTGAAGGGGACGATGAAGAAAATCATTCCAGACTTGTTGAGGTAGAATTGTGATGGGAAGTCCAGGTTGAGTCGACCAGCAAGGTTTAAATCCAGGCTGTAAAAGAAGAGTTTGGATCACAAGAGTTTGGATGAATAATGAAATGACAAGAATAGATGACTCACAAAATCGTGATGTGAGATGAGCCACTGGGCTCAGAACTCAACTTGGGGGAGCACTAATATTTGAAGGGCATGAAGAACAAAGGATCCCATGAAGACGAAATAGAAGGTACTGCCAAGTGTGTAAGAAGAATAAGAAGCTAAGTAAAGACAGAGTTTCAAGGAGAGAATGATCTATCATCTTAAGTGGTATGAAGGAATCCACTAGGATGAAGACTGAAAAACAGCTATTGAATCTGGAGATTTGAAGTGCCAAGTGATAACATCATCATTAAAGAAACTGATAAGGAAATGAGATTACAATGGATTGGGAATTGCTGTTGAATGGATAAAATGGAGACAGGGTGGCAACTTCTTCCTTGAAAGTTTATAGGCTTGCTCAGTTCCAGGCAGCTAGAGTTAGAGGGAGGTGGGACAGAACTGAGGTTAAGCAGTACAGAAGCTTGACAGGGAAGAACTAGATCCCCTTCTCCTAAGTCCAGGTCTGTGTTTTTGATAGTTACATTTACCAAAGTACTTCAAAAATAAGTGCAATCTTTCATCACATTTTCCAATTTTCATGACAGTCTAGATGACTTGCTGAGGGGAATTTTCTAAGCATATATTGAAACACAGACAGAGTAAGATTTGAAGCGGTAGAATGTTTAGATGATTTACTTTAATGGGAGCTGAGCAGAACACAACAAACTAATAATAAATGATACCCTCCTAAATCCAAGTGCATTTTAGACTTTTAGGGAGTATTTAATGGGACCAAGCAGTTTTAGAAAGTAAAATTGAACGGGCGTGTTTTTAAACAGCACCCTATATCAAAATAATTCATGTGATCTTTTTCAAAGTCAGGTACTTTGTTCGTATTTAAGTACTTGGTGTTTGCTAAAAGAAACAAAAGACTCAGAGGCAGAACATCACTGATACTTCCTGGGGCCACTGAATTCCTCTCATCAGAGTCATCTTAAATGTAAAATAAGCACCTTGTCCTCATTGCATGTTCTGAGAACACTGAAAAATTGCATGGCTCTAGCTTCAGGGGGAGTGGAGGAGATAAGGCTGGCCATGAAGGCCAGAAGTAGATAATGAAGAACTTTATATACCATGCTGAGGAGTCTGGACTTTATCTTGTGGGTTAGCAGAGAGTCATTAAAGACTTTTAAACAGGGGATTATCATGATCAGATTTCTATATTCTGGCAGCTACAATGTGGAGGAGACCTGAAGGAGGAAAAAGACGAGGCAAAGAGACCAGTCAGTAAGTCTCTCCTTCCCTCTGCCTTGAGATTCCCAGATGCTGTGGCTCCAGACCCATTCTTTTTGTACTTTCTTCCCAGTGGGTTTTCTTTTCCCAACATTCTGATCAGGCGGCCACGTGTGTGCTCATGTAAAGACACACACACACACACACACACACACACACACACACACACAGAGCATAGTTTTCATCCAGATCCTTCATAAGCAGGATCAAGACTTCCTTTTTATCTAGATCACCTAATTAGCCATGTCAAGGAGAAACAAAATGTAATGTATGAATAAAGGACCCCTTGTCTTGGCTATTGGGAAGTCATGGAAAGCATATGGAATTTGGACAATGGGTGAGGAATGAGACTATGTGAATCTGTGATGAATTGAATGTAGGGTGTTTCCACTTTTTTTTTTTTTACATGGGCAGGCACTGGGAATCGAACCCAGGTCCTCGGGCATGGCAGGCAAACATTCTTGCCTGCTGAGTCACCGTGGCCCACCCGGTGTTTCCATTTTTGATATCTCTACAGTGTATTTCTTGGGGAATGCATTGAAAGATATACTGAATTCTGTAAGGCAAAAGAGAAAGGAATTTGGGAAGAAATCTATATATATGAGTGGACGTTGCACAAGAAGACTCAAGTGAAGCACTTTGTACCCGGATGGCCACAATTAGTTGTAGAAGAGATGACTAAGGAAAATGGAAGCCTCCCCTCCTCGATAAAAGAAAAGGGTAAATGTTAAATGTAATAAAACACTTGCAATGCCGATTCAAAAGCAAATAAGTTTAAGGGGAGTAGTGATAGAAATGATCAGATTACCTCACTTTAATGGTGGGGAGAGCACTAGGTAAATAACTGCAGGAGGACGAGTGAGTTCTAGAAAGTTCTTGTTCATATATCGTGGAAGGTAGGGAATGAGGTAGGCCAAGTGGGTTACTAAGACAGAGTATTTCTAAAGGAAACTTTAACTAATTACAGGGTGGTCTTTAACATTGGATTATTGTCTTTGAAACACTCATTTTTAAACCTTTGGAAATCTGTGTAATATCTGTGGCTTTTTGTCTTCCTCATATTAAAGCATAAGAGGGAGGTGGGATAATCTAATTCAAACAAATGAGGTAGCAAAGAGGCAAGGATCACTTTGGATTTTCTGACTTACTGAAAATATTCTTGAATGTGACAAATTTGAAATGTGACTACTGAGCACAATGTTACAACTCTCACTTCAGAGGAAACTGTCTGTATACGTGTACCCATGCCACCTTGGATATCTGTGAGAATAACGAGGCTGGACAGAAAGCAGTTGGTACTCCAGAGAGAACCCACAGGGTCTATTTCCCACCCTGGTGATAGCTGTGAGATAGTGAGTGGGTTGGCTCTATAGGGGAAGCGTGAAATCACAGAAGAGGCCATCCGATACAGAGGCTGCTGGTGGGCATCGAGGTCAGTGGGCCAATGGAGACAAGATAGCAAAAGCAAACAAGATTATGAGCAGTGCTGGGATTTAAAGGTACCTCTTTCACTGCTCAAACACTGAAAGCTGGATCAGCTTCAGTTCAGGGCGTCAGGGGCTGATAACTCCTGCTCACATAAAGTAGAGCACTAATCCTAATAAGGGTTGCTTCCAAATAGTTTATAAACTTAGTGTTGCTTCCACCCTCTAACCTCGATAGCTGAGAGATGATGGGGATAAGCTGCTAGGTTTTAGCATGTCAACTCTTTGGGCCTGAAACATTTCTTGCTTCCTCCCTTTCCTTGTAAGGCCAGGACACTTAGTCTTCCAAGTGTCTGCACTAATTAAATGCAGGTCAAGTATGCCAAACGTGTTTTGAACATAAAAGATTAATGAGGGAGAAAACTTTTGTGAAAACTTTGTGAACGAAGAGATTTGAGACAGGCGCGGCCTCTCTTAGTCAGCATGGGTTTAAGGGGGAGGTAATCTTAAGATTTTAGGACTATGAATGCACAATTTTTTTTAGGAGACACTTGGCTCCAATGGGAAAGAATGAAAAAAATATTTCAAGGACTAAGGCAGCAGCCACCCAGGAGGGCTCACCGTGATCCTAGGTGACAGATGAGCTGTAAGCAGACTGTCTGGGTAAATGAGGACAAGATTAAGTCTATTCTGCATTTGCCTCATCTGGCCATATTTTCCCTTGTTTTTGTTTTAGAGCTCACCTTAAGGGGACCCCAACTGACCATTTTGACCTCTTCTTCCAGGTCTGACATTTGAAGGAATAAATCAGGATTAGTGCTGCCATTAAGCTTCAGAAGTGGTGTCTTTAAGACAAAAGTAGGGCCATTACGGGCAGTTTTAGCACTTGGGACAAGTATTGCATTGCTGATTCGAAATAGTAAGAATTAATCAGTAAGAGAAGCTTGATGTTCCTGTGGGCTACACCAAACTCCCCAAATATTTTGACCATTACTTGTTCAATCAGCTAGGAGGTGGGAGGCGAGGAAGGAGACAAAGATTTGTGATTTGGTAACTTTCCAGCACTTAGATGTCGGCTAACATTTTGAGAGCAGAAAGCTTTTTTTTTTAATTTTTTTTTTATAAAAACATTTAGCGGTGGTCAGACTGATGAACAATTTGGAGACACTGAAATGATGTAATAATGGCAACAATGTTATTTTTACAGCATTGGAAGGAAGGAGGTCGGCTACTAGCTGCCAGACTCATTGGTCACATTGATCTCTAATAAATCCTGGGTGAGTCTGCCCAATATTAGTCATAGGATTTAAGTCTATGAATGTATTAAGAATTAAGACACATTACTTTTCATTAGGGGGGTAAGAGAAAAATCTTCTGGTGTGTCGTTAGAGGAAGGTTGATTTAGTATGCTTGTAAAATATTTTGAAAAAATGTGCTGAGGCAACATTTGTTTTTGTGGATGAATGTCTTGTATTCTTAAGAGGAAATGGCAACTTCTCACGGGAGAAAGATGGGGGCAGTATTACTTGGGAAAGGTAAACTTTGTAAAGTCTTCTGGGGTTTTAGAAGAGATTTTAAAATGTGACATTATTTCCACATACACTGAATTCGCATTTCCAGATGTCTGGCAAAGATACTACACTTCTAATGAGGGAATATTTTTTTTTAATAATATGTTTTAAACAATTGTTTCTCAAGATCTCAGTAGGAATAGATCCCACGAACACCTCTGTGTTACAGGTGAGAAAACTGCTTTTTATTATGGTCTAATAATCACACACTGGTTAATTGTGAAATTGGGATTTCACATCAGGCCTATTAGACTTCAGGATCTGACGTCCAAAAGTTGGGGTCAACTACAGATAATTATACCTTTTTGGAAGTGGTAGACTTGGAAATCAGGAGCACATGGTTTGAAGTAGGATAGATCTGGCTTCTTACACTCATCAGCTGTATAAATGGAGGAGCCTCTGAGTTTCACTTATGTCTATGAAATGGAGATAATAATGATTTCATAGCGCTTTTGTCTGGATTAAATGACACAATGTAGATGCAATATCCAGCACATTGTAAGTGCCCAATAGAAAGCAATTGTTTTCGTTGAAGAGCAATTGATGAAATACACTTATTGGTCTTATTACTGTCTGGCCAGTGATTCCTAAACTTGGGCCTTTTTCCATATCTACTAGGTCATCATCTTAGGAAAGTTGAACCATCAGAATATAAACTGTCATTCCTCATGCCTTGTGATTCTTAGGATCAGGCTAGTTTGGGAAATAATGCCTTTGGGTTTTTGGTTTCTTTTCTCTGCCCCAAAGTAACTGATGTCTTAAATAATTTGCTAAAGGTCATCCCATGCCACTGCTCTGTCAAGATTAGCCTTGAAAATCACAAACCACACTTTATTTTCTTTTGATCCATGAAGATTAGTGATTCTGTGCCAGTATGTCAAATAAGCTTCAGATCTGGTTCTCTCCGGCATGGAATTATAATTGGTTCAAAGCACACGTCTAGGGGAACAATTGCCTGAGTGCTTCAAATAGAAATTGCTTTTCTTAAACAAGTGATGGGCTGGAACCCAGAAAGTAAAGTCTTTACAGGGGCCCCGCAATCATCTGTCAATCTCTTAAAAGTCAGTTCAGAATTTACCTATTCCAGAAATTGTCACCAACTAATCCCTCTTGATTTTGACTGCTTTCACAGTATTCTCAAAACTTTGGATGTGAGTCTATGAAGGTAAGTGGCTCTCGGTCACATGAGAAAGAGTCCTTACTAATTGCAGTTTGGTACCTCCCCTTCCTCCAACTAGACTGTATACTCCTTGTAGGCAGGGACCAGGTCTCCCACACATTAAATGTGTATGAAAGATGCAAAAGAAATAAGAGCTATTGTCTCTGCCCTTTAAGAGCATACAATCCACTTAAAACAGAGGTGTGGCCCTGCAACTATTAACGCAACATTGGTCCTGTAACCAAGTGTAAGTGATCGTGCTCTGGCTAGTCTACAAACCCAACAGGTGAATTAAATACTGAGTGTGGGGTTGTGATTCCTCCTAAGAGCCTCACATCTGAGTTTCAGATAATGCTTGCTCTTTTGAAGGGCAAATCAAATCACTATAAATGTGAGGGGAAAATAAAAGTAATATTTTATTTTCTATAGATCTCTAAATAGAATTGCTTTCAAAGTCTGTTCTTTACTAGGACATGGATACATGGGGCTCTAATCTAGCATGGTTTTGCACCGTGGTTTGTGATTTATTACTAGATCAGGAAATTTACTTAGTGGGTTAAAACCACAATTTTTAAAACATGAAAGATTAGAAAATAGTGGGGACAGTACATTGAACAAGAAAATAAATTTATGAGAATTGTTGTTTTCTGAATGTGTACCAGGTTACAATGTAAAATGCATTTCTTACTATAATATGTAGTCAAAACAGTTAAAAAACAATACACCTAATAGAGAACCAGAAAACTGAACAGGCAGTTTCAGTAAAACTTGACTCTTGCCACATTTTCCCTTTGCAGAGAATTAACTCACCTTGTTGTAATACTTACTTTGCTATGTCCAAAACTCAAGTTCACAAAGGAAAAAATATCAGTCTTATTATTCATAGAACTGTATATTGAAGAACTCCCTTAGTTGGGAGCCACAGCTGACTTCCTAACATTTTACTCTGAAGTATCAGGAGACTACCAACCTGTTGTGTGCAGAGTCAAATAACTACAGATCTCCTCCTTGAGGTCAGCACTGCACCAATAAGCTT
Source organism: Tamandua tetradactyla (assembly GCF_023851605.1). Classification (NCBI taxonomy): domain Eukaryota; kingdom Metazoa; phylum Chordata; class Mammalia; order Pilosa; family Myrmecophagidae; genus Tamandua; species Tamandua tetradactyla. Next base: position 120,818,073 of record NC_135332.1, read on the forward strand.
AGCACATGATAGATTCTGTGGACCAGATGCAAAAAAGAGATAACCCAGAAGTGTTCCTTCTCACAAACACACCGATAAGGTATTTCATGCTTCCACTTTAAAGGGGCAGAGTAAGTGGGAGAAATAGAAATGAGTGGTATGGTGAGAGGGGGCAAATGAGTAATAGTGATCTAAAGTATCATTCCATTATTCTAGTGGAAATCCCATCTTAGAAACATGAAGCCATGGTAACATAAAGGCTATGAGTCTACCTATGCATAGACTCTTCTCTGAGAGAGCAGCGTTTGAGATATTGCTGCTTTCTCCACCTTACCGCTCCAGTTTGATATTTAAGCCTAGGCTAGCAGTGGGTATGGCATATCCAACAGGGGGAAGAAAAATAGCTTGTTGGAATATTCCTACCCCAAGTTTAAGATACCACTACACCACATACTAACCACTTTGCCTATCTTATAAGAACCGTGAACTCAATGAACTGCAAGACTGTCCCAAGTACCCTCTTTTCAAAAAATGCGTTTACTCTCTCCACCCCATTCAGGCATTGTGTAATCCGACCCATGAAACATTCTATCATTAAAGGACAGTCTAAACTAGCACTGAACCTAAGTATAGGACGTGTAGTAAATCATAGTGCTTAAGAGCCCAGATTCTGGAGCTAGACCACATGGGTTTGAATTTCACTACTTTATTAACAAGCTTTATATCCTTGGGCCCATCACTTAAACTCCCAAGCCTCAATTTCCTTATCTGTATAATGGGAACATTAATAATACTTCCCTTGTGAGGTGATTATAAATATGAAATGAGTGCATATGTAAAGCTCTGAGAATAGTACATGATATATAACAATTGTTACATTAGGTGCTGTGAGTTGTCTTCACTCTGCCTTCCCTTATCTCTAAATGTTCCAGGATTTTAAACTCAGAAGAAAGAGAATACTACTTAAAATCATTCTAGCACCTTCAAATGTGCCCACTGATGCCTTAAACAGCGTATTCTAGTCTTCTCTGATTACACACACACACACACACACACACGATCAATTCTCATTCTTTTGGTAGTTCTGGTCTTTAAGTTGCAACAAATAATGAATTGGTGAATACTGAACAATTGCCTCTAGAGGAAATACAGGGTTAGATTCCTACAAGCCTTTGGTCACTTTTTCATCAATTGAACAATACCCTTGTTTCATGTGTGTTTCTGTTTAAAACACCTTCTTTAATATATATTGTAAAGTCATTAGCATTGAATTCATGGCCAACAGCATTATGACTTAACGCCTGAAGGAAGTTTCTTGATGTATATATTTTCTCCATGAGCACAGCCTTCTTGCTTTTAGAAACACTAGACAGCACTTCAGCTCTACACTTGGGGGCCATTTTAAATAGCAAAATCACTAACCAAATGCACAAAAATGTGGAAAATGTACCACTAAATATACCATGAGAAGAATATACTTGTTTGCAGCATAAGAGCTGACACAAGAAAGCAGAGCATTGCCTTATTTGACCTAGCTGGAAATGTGCATGTCAGGTCATTTAAATTTTTTGCTGTCCTGAGCATGTCTGTGAGTGACCACAAACTTTCTGCTAGTATTAATTTTGGGATTATAAGTAAATTTTAGCAAGTAGAAGAATTCACAGTTACAGAAACTGAATAATGAGGACAGACTGTATATCCAACTTTTATAAAACCTCTAGTTTACAGTTGTTCCAAGCCTTAAGGGACACCTACCTGCACTTGGAGAATATGCCTCCCTCCCACTGATTCGTTGATCTTGCCTTCCTGTAGAAGAATCACTCCAGTGAACTTCCAGAGATCTTGTCTCCCTTCCTCCGGTAGTTTCCTTTGAACCCCAATGACCGTTTCCCATCAAGTAACACTTAAAATAATCTTCTCCAATCTTATTGATAAGAACAGTTCAACTTTCATGCATCACCTTTCCCTTTTTATATTTGCCCAGCCTGGCCTCCAAGATGTCGTTTTCCTACTTATATTGACCCAGGCTTATCTTCAAGAGCTTAAATTTCCTCCTAAGGAAATCTCTCTCTTTTTCCACTTAACCAAACTTTCTACATGTTTCTTTCATTCTCCAAATGATCATGTTCTGATAGTTTTTAAAACCAATCCGGTTCCCCCTAGTTACTTGAGCAAACTTGATTTCTGAAGATAGAGCTTTTCTGGCACAGAACTTTCTCCTTCTTAGCTTTTGGATTTGAAGAAACTTCACTGAGTTGCTTCTGTACCTCAAACAAAGATGGTCAATAGACCCCTGTTGCTCTAGTTTGCTAGCTGCCAGAATGCAATATACCAGAAACAGAATGGCTTTTAAAAAGGGGAATTTAATAAGTTGCTAGTTTACAGTTCTAGGGCCAAGAAAATGTCCCAATTAAAACAAGTCTATAGAACTAACCAATTAAAGACATCCATCCAGGGAAAGATACCTTGGTTCAAGAAGGCCAATGAAGTTCAGGGTTTCTCTCTCAAGTGAGAAGGCACATGGTGAACACGGTCAGGGTTTCTCTTTCATCTAGAAAGGCACGTGGTGAACACAGTCATGTTTCTCTCTCTCATCTGGAAAGGCACATGGCAAACACAGTGTCATTTGCTAGCTTTCTCTCCTGGCTTCCTTTCATGAAGCCCCCTGGGAAACATTTTCCTTCTTCATTTCCAAAGGTCACTGGCTGGTGGACTCTTCTCGTGGCTGTGTCATTCTGCTCTGCTCTCTCTGAACTGCTCATTCTCCAAAATGTTTCCTCTTTTATAGGACTCCAGAAACTTATCAAGACCCACCCAAATGGGTGGAGACATGTTGTCACCTAATCCAGTTTAACAACCACTCTTGATTAAATCACATATTAGAGGAGATGATCTAATTACAGCTTCAAACACATAGTATTGAATAGGGATTATTCTGCCTTTATGAAATGGGATTTAGATTAAAACATGGCTTTTCTAGGGGATATATATCCTTTTAAATCAGCACACCTATATTGAACACTGTTTACTCATAGAATCCCTACCCCTCTAAGTCTGAATCAGGGCCTTAAGATAATGTGTTGGGGCAAAGTTTTCTTGAGACAAATTATGTGAGTACAAGAATGAGTCCCTCTTCAATTCACCCCCTTGGCCTCAAATGCTGTTCAGGAGCAAGAAGGATTTGGCCTACGCCTATGTCAATTTTGTTGCTTAAACAGAAGGTATATGCTTTTGAGCTTTAAAGTTCTAGCTGAAAGACATTGCAGAGAAAACATAGTAAGAGAGCTAACATCACTCCGTATATGCAGGGCCTAAAGAGCTTGGACAGTGATATATGACAAAAGAACTGTATTGTTCCATGATCTGCTAATCCCCATCTGAGCCTCATCCGCAGCACTAGCCCTGTGTCATTCATGGGCAGTGGCAACAACTTGCACATCAAAGGTTGAGCAGCCAGCTTACTGAGGTTTGTCTGAGTTAACAACTGGTCACACCACTAGAAAAACAAGTCATGTGTATGCTACCTCAAAACACCAAGATAAAATCCCAGGAGGCCTGGATCTACAAAGTACTAAACACCCAAGTCTCTTATGCAAGCTGCACCATCAAAAGCAAAAGGGGGTGCAAGGATAGTTCAGTGATAGAATTCTCACCTGCTATGCAGGAGACCTGGGTTTAATTGTTGGTCCATGCACTTCCCAAAACAAAACAAACAAGCAGACAAAAAACCAACAAAAAATCAAAAATGGTGCTGCAATAAGGGGATGCTCACATGGAAAAAGAATGAAATGTGACCCCTGCCATACATACAAAAAAATAAAAAACAAAGTCACCACATTTATTTTGGTCTCTAAATACTAGTCACTGAGTCCATCCTTCAAGGTGGATGAAGTTGCATTACTGCTTACTTCTCTTAAAACACTCAGTAAGTAGCACTTGTAGTCACAGGAAGGAGATGAAGATCCAAATATTAGCTTAAGTACTGATAAAACCTAAATTAGATGTGCATTTTCCTAATTTTTCACCCCATATTTACTCCTAGCCATGCAGTCACAAGGAGTTGAACCTCCTCAGGACGTCACTGCGGGAGACACCAGACCCAAGAAGCTTAGAACACTGAGAAGCAGGCCAGAACGCAAATTTTCCATGGGCAGGTATCTTCAAAGGTAATTTGAAGTCTCTGTTTTCTTCTCCCATAAGAAGGAGTCAGTAAACCAATGGGGAAAGGCTACAGGCATGAGTCTATTAGAAGTTCCCTCATGGGAACAGGAGGCCAGGGAAAGGAGGCTCCTCCCAACATTTCAAGCTTGGTTTTTGCCTCAATATGAAGGGAAAGAAAGGCTGGATAGGGAATTGCCCAACCAAATTCCAAGAATCTTGCTAATATTGAGCTCAGTTATTAAATGTAAATCATGTGGATAAAGACAAGGTAGCCTTTTTTTCAACACTGTAAATTTTGTTGTATGGACATGAAGTAACTTTGGCCATCTAGAACTAATGTTTATTTCTATATCTGCTCATTTGTAAAGCTTGGCTTACTTTATAAGCTAGAGAGTTCTTAATTCAAGTTAGAAAATAAATCCATGGGATTTCTAAGAATAGCTTTTCGTATTTTAGTAAGACTTCAGTTTAAATGTAATATTTTTGTAATTTTTCTTGAAAACACTTTGAAAGCTGTAAGATAGTATACAGAAATAGGATGTGGCTTTCTGTAGGTTTGGAATTTGGTACAGTAGTTTTCTTCTAATAAACCATACTGCATTTCTAAAGGCAGATACTTGGGGAGATGGACAATTTATTTAAAGCAACTCTGGAGTATATGTTCTGCTTCTAAAGTTCTCACTGGTCAATAGGAGGTTGAAGATCTGATTGAGTCGATGGATTATGCTTTTTTTTTTAAGACCAAAAATGAGACCATTTAATTTTTAAAATACCTAGGAAGCATCAAAAAATCCCAACTACCCACCTCAATTACTTGCTTCATCCTTGTTTTACCTTCTAGACCTCCCTCTATTACGCTCTCTCTCAAGAAGATAGAGTTTTCTTATGCATCTCTTCTCTAAGAGTACTTACATCTCAGATGATATCCTAGACTAACACACACATGTACACACACACATAACTACAAGAGTTGTACACAAGCTGATTCCTTGGGAACCTCAGATGCTAGTTGTGATTTATGTCTAGTTAAAGTCCTGCCCACACCATCTCTCTCATCTTCTTCGTGGCAGAGTGCTCTAAAAAGTACACAAATATACCTACCGAGGAGAACATAATTCCCAATAGCACCATTATCTGGAGTTGAGTTTTATAATTTATAAATTCATGTCAAAATATCATGTTTAATTTCATTTTTTCATATAATTATTCTTCAATAAATAACTTAAAAAGAAAAACACCTTTAGCCCAAAGATTTCCTTTAATTGAAAGATTGAGAAAATGAAAGCATTCTAAATCCCTTAATCATCTTTATGTGCACAAACCAAATTGCCTGTGCCTGGGACCTTTAATATAAGATGAGTCACAAACAAGGTGATTATGTTGAAAAGGACAGGGCTGCTCACAGGGACACATAAGTTGAAGATGTACGCATTTGAAACAAACATTCTGGGCTTCCTGCTGATATCTATAAATCAAATAATAGGAGGGGCAGAGAAAGAGAGAAAGAAATAGGGCAAGAAAGAGAAAATAAGAGAAATAATGTTTTCTACTTTTAAGAGGTTAGCAGATCATAAAATGTTGCTAGCCCAAGACCCCAAGAAGCCCTCTTTTACCGAGGTAAGAGTTTGCAAAGCAGCTTTGGCACAACTCTACCCCGTTATACTCCAACTAGCCCCTGACTTACTCTCATCTGTATGTGAAATGGTTGACTGATGCTGCTATGCTGTTCTACCTGACCCCCTGAGGGAATAAATTACCATCATGGTCCTTGTTAGCAGGCCCAGGACAAGATAGTACTCTGACAGGTATAATATAGGGAATAATGTAGACCCAGGTGTAAATAATTAAAGTTGTAATTCAAGCACAGCTTACCAGTGACATCATTTATCAATGTCACTAGAATCCTTCAATGAAATTACAACATCATATGTAGAATTCAGATGCACACCATGCCTTGCAACGTATGAAGAATGTTCCTATTACCAAAGGTACTAGATACATTAACATCAAAGGGGCTAGATACATTAACATAACGTCCTGATTCCAATAAGGAGAGTCTTTATTCTCCTTTGTCTCTCCACCAAACTGGGCCCACATGTTGCTTATGTTCTGGATACAATGAACGTGACCTTAATTTAAAAGTGATTGCCCTCTTATTGGAGAACAGCGCAGAGAATGCAAAAACAAGGCTAAGAAGGTGAACAGGACAAGTGTTCGGCAAGTAGGAGTTAGTGAATAGAAAAATAAAAACCGACATCAGGTTCTCAGTATACCAGAAGCTATCTTTGGCTTGCTTTGGTATATTTTTGTAAAGATTTACATCTTACTGGGATGGGAAAAAAGTCAAAGAAGAACTTGGCTATTTACCATTTTTTAAAAGATTTGAATTATGAGAATGTGTTTTAAACTATGCCAGAATATAACTACTTTAAATGGTCTTAATATCATGCATTATATGATAAAAGAGAAAAGACCAACACAGAGTTTTGAAAAAAAAATCCTTCTAAATAGAGAAGAGGGGCAGAGTCTATGACTGCCAGTTTTTGCTAAGGTTTATAAATCTTCTGAGGTGACCAGTCATAGGCTTGTTTTGAGTAGTTTTGAGTAGAAATTATACTTGCAAAAATACAAAGGTCATCCACGTTCTTTGAAAATGCTTTCCTCTCTCTTCATTTATTCCCCTGCCTGTCAGCTCCCGATAAAATAGTATCTCAGGCATACATCATGTTGAGATAACCAACATATGTTTATGTAGATTTCACAGGACAAAATTAAATTAGTATGGCACACTTAGTACTGTAACAATGTTTCTAGTGGACAATTTAATATCAAAATAATTGAAAGTATATATACTCTTTGATCCCCTGAAGTTCTCCTTCTGGGGACTTCTCTCAAAGCCATGCTGAGGTGAACAAAACAATGACCATTGCAGTATGCCTTATAAAAACAAAAGTGGGAAGCAAGGTAAATGGCTAACAATAATAAGTTGGTTACTGGGGCTATGACACCCCCCCCCATAGGATGCTTTGTAGTCCTAAATGATTGTGCTATAAATGTAGAAAACGTCTAATGGAAAATCCTTGAAATGTGTTATGATGAAAAGCCAGTTAAACACTTTATACAGTATGATCCTAATTTGGTAAAAGGAGCTATATATTTAATACTCGATTTTATTTTCATAGAAAAAACAAGAAAAAGTGTCCTTATGTTTAGAGATTATTAATAATTATATAATATTAACTTATTGAACACTGCTGTCTGTGCTGGACACTCTTCTAAATGCCCCATATACAATTTATTTAATTTGATTCAATTCTCATAATAACCCAAGAAAATAGGTATTATTGAACCCATTCAGAAGATGAAGAAATTGAGGTATACAGAAATTAAGAAGCTTGGTCAAACTAATGAGAACAGACATAGGATTGAACCCTAGCCCTCTATACAGAGAACACACTCTAAATGACTACACTACAACCATATTGTAACTTTGACTTACATTTTACGCAATTGTCCAAACTTTCTAGAGTAAACATGTTATTTTGTAAACTGGAAAAATATGTAATAGGTCTTACTTAGAACACTATCACCTACTGTAAAGGAAAAGCACAAATCTCTAAAGTAGTATAGAATTTTATTTCTATTTCAAGGAATAGATGTTCAGAAACACAACTGATGGTTTAAGCATTCCCTAAATTTCCCTTTGGGATACAGTGAAACCATGCAACTGATGAAATACCAAATGACGACATTTCTGCTGTACTAATCAGCTTTTAATTTTTTATTTTTATATAGACTATCAACGTACTTGTGAAACATAATATTTTTCCATAATATGATTATGTCAGTGTGTGGTGCTAATCTTCCCCCTCATTTCTCCTCCCTAAAGAAGTTTAAATATCTCATGTAGACATATGACTGGTTTGTTCCCCTTAGAAATAAGGAGAAAACAGTGCAGAAAATGATACCATGTTGGAATTAACTAATTTTTTTTTTAAAAAGCGAAACACAACTGGGCACAATTTGCTTTGTTGGAGCAATGTGTCCCTTGTTACTGATTTATATCGCTCAGTGGGACTGTGTTAGAAAAACATTATTATTATTAGCAGTAGTGATATTTGGCAGCTATTCAGCACATTTCATCAAAGACTCTGAGAGTTCAGCCATCAATCAAACTCGTCGTGATATGCTCCTGGGAAGAGGTGGTATTATTTCTGTTTGGAAGAGAGGTTAAGTGACTTGCCCAAGGCCTTGAAGCTAGTGAAATTCAGAGTTGGGAATTGAACCCTAGAGACTTGACACCCAGCACCCCACTCTCCTTCTTGGAGCACATTCCTTTTGCCTGTCTCAAAGATGTAGGGATAAATAAAGCATCTAATAGAAAAATGTTCTGCTTCCCAGCGTGTGTTCTTGTGTTCAAGCTCTTCTGGCATTAAATTGAAAAGGCACAGGTTATTTCATTCTGAACTTGAGCTTCTACCTTTCATTTTTGGCACTCACTTCATTCAATCCTTTGCCAAACATTTCTGTAGTGCTACCACATGCAAGGCATCAATGGAAGGGACTGAATTCAATTGTGATGAGCAAGAGGCAGTTGTGGCCTGCAGGGAGTTTTCAGTCTAGTAGGGAGGATAAAGAAACAGACCGCTGTAATACTGAGTGAGGTTGCTGAGTGCTTCTTACTGTGTCAGAGTCCACATTTAAAATCCCGTATCCTTCCCTTTAGGTATACATTATAGATTGCGATGACTCAACACCTAAAGCCAGAAGTGGTATATTATATACCTAATACCAGATTTGGCTCTTTAATTTCAAGTAAAATATAAAGGGCTGATCTCACTCTATCATTCCTTAGAACACAGGAAGAGATAGTCATTAAGAAATTTTAGAATTAGCACATGAGTCATAAGGGGGAAGATTATTGCTTATTTGTTTTTGCTCTAATGAAAAAAGAATTAGAAGCTATGGTGAAAAAATCTGCTATCAGAATTTGAGTTCAATAGTTTCCTCTGAGAAGCAGCAGTAACATGTAGCATGCATGACTGCTCAGTCCCGTGTCTTTATGGCATGCCTCCTCTGCGCCAGGCATGGAGCTGTGTGCAGCGGTGTGCACCAGAGGCTAAAGAACAAGACCCTGCCCCTGAGATGCTTATATTTATTAGGTGATGAGTTTATAGCCTAGGTGGTAATTTATTCAAAGGAATTCCATGTTTTACAATTTATCACTTAAGCCATAAATTCTCTCTAATGAAATATAATTCCTCTAGACGCTAAGAATGAGGCGATTCCACGTTACCATCTTTTGCAACCATTTCGCCCTTACTCCCTAAGCGACCAAGTGGAGTATTTGATGAGTGAGGGGCTTCTATGCAAAAGGTGAAATCCCCAAGTTAAAATTTCAGATCTTTGACGGGATGTTTCATTTCATTTCCCTAAGCCCTTATTTCTTGCTTTGGTAAAATGAATATGGATAAAAGTATCTGTTTCATCTATCTCAGAGGTGTTAAGGATCAGATGCGTTCCTACAGGTCTTGGAGATTGCAAAGTATTACATAAAATTCAGTAATTTTTATCTCACTTTGAGGAATACATTTAGTTTCTTTTGAGAGAACACTTCTTACTTGACACATCAGGAAATAATAGTGATGACGACGATGACAATGTACGTCTTACCACTTTATCCATGTCTGAACAGAAGGAGGCAGCAACATAGTCTAAATTCAGCATTTTTTTTCTTAAAACACCTTTCTTGAAAAGCCATACATCATGAACAGCATGTGTCTAAATGCAAAAGCTACATATATATCTATTTACAACAGGTGCAAATCTCTGACATTAAAACATGCATTAATGATAATGCATACATAAGAAATTGATGCTAATTTCCTCAATCTCATAAAGGACAACTATGAAAAGTGTACATGCGATGTATTTAATGCTTTCCCCTGCAAAATGAGAATGAGGCAAAGCCATTCATTCTCATCATTTTGATTCAACACTGTACTAGGGTCCTGAACAATGCAATGAAGCATAGAAAATGTGTGAAGACTGAAAAGGATTGAATATAAATGTTGCTATTTACAGAGGATATAGTTGCCTATGTAGGAAATCTTAAGGACTCTTCACACACACACACACACACACAAACAAACAAGAATCTGATCAAGGTCACAGGTACAACATCAATGTATAAAAATCAATATTTGCACATATTAGCAATCAGCTTTAAAGAGAAATAAAAAATCAATGCCACTTACCATAAATTAAAAAAAGCAATCGTTTAGGAATAAAGTTAAAACTTCTATACTATGTGAATGAAATGCAAGAGGATCTTAGTAAGTTGAGAGATATATTGTGTTCAAGTAGTAGAAGACTTACTAACATTCGTTGATATGTTCATTATCCCTGAATAGATCTATAGATCCAACGCAATCCCTACAAAAATTGCCTTGTTGCAGAAATTAAGATGCTGCTTCTAAAATTTATGTGAAAATGCAGAAGACCTAGAATAGTCAAAATAGTTTCGACAAAGAACACAATTGCATGATTCATACTACTTGTGCATGACTTACTTTAAAGCTACAATAATAAAAACAATGAGTTTTTACATTAAGATAAACATAGAACAAAAAAAGAAAAGAGAGAGTCTTGAAACAGATCGTTGCATACGTAGTCAATTTCGATAAAGGTATCCACTTCAAAGAGAAAAGACAAGTCTTTTTTTTTTAACAATTTTTTAAAAGTTTTTTTTTATTGTGAAATATAACATATATACAAAAGCAATAAATTTCTAAGTATATTTTAACAAGTAGTTATAAAGCAGATTTTAAAGTTTGGTATGAGTTACAGTTCCATGATTTTTCATTTTTTCTTCTAGCTGTAAGACACTGGAGACCAAAAGAAGCATCAATATGATGATTCAGCAGTCCTACTTGTATTAAATTCTATCTTCTCTTTTATATACCTTCTTCTCTTTTTTCTTTTTTTTTTGTGAAAAATAACATATATACAAAAAGCAATAAATTTCAAAGTAAATAGCAACAAGTTAGTTGTAGAACAGATTTCAGAGTTTGGTATGGGTTGCAATTCCACAATTTTAGGTTTTTACCTCTGACTGCTCTAAGGTACTAGAGACAAAAATTATACAAATATAATTGTACAACCCATCTGTTATACCCTATCTTCTCTGTATAACTCCACCATCACCTTTGATCTTTCTCCCACTCTTTAGGGCTGTTCAGGCTATGCCCATTCTGAATTTTTCATGTTGGGAGGGGCTGTCAATAATATGGGATAGAGGATGGAACTAGTCGATGTTCTGAAAGGGCAGGCCCCTCTGCATTTCAGGACTTATCTGCTCCAGGGATCTATCTGGAGGTTGCAAGTTTCTGGAAAGTTACCCTAGTGCATGGAACCCTTGTGGAATCTTATATAATGCCCTAGGTATCCTTTGGCATTGGCAGGAATGGTTTTGGCTGGGGTTTGGCAAGTTGTGACAGGTAGCAATGTCTAACTGAACCTTGCATAAGAGTGGCCTCCAGAGCAGCCTCTTGACTCCATTTGAACTCTCTCAGCCACTGATACGCTATATGTTCTACTTCTTTTCCCCCTTTTTGTTAGGACGACATTGTTGATCTCATGGTGCCAGGGCCGGGCTCATCCTTGGGAGTTATCTCCCGTGTCGCCTGGGAGACTTTCATCCCTATAGGTCATGTCCCACGTAGCGGGTAGGGCAATGGTTTCACTTGCAGAATTGAGCTTAAAGAGAGTGAGGCAACATCTGAAAAACAAAAAAGTTCCTCCAGAGGTTAGAAGAGTCTTATTTTTAAAAAATGATGTTGGAACAACTGAATATCTATATAGAAAAAAGAAACTTTGTTCCTTCCTCACAACCTTGAGAAAATTAATTAGAAATGGATCACACCTGAACATAAAATCTAAAACTATAAAACTTCTAGAAGGAAACATAGGAGAAAACCTTTGCAACTTGGGGGTTGGCAAATATTTCTTATGTACTTACCTTAAAAGAAAGAAAAGCATAATGATAAATTGGACATCAAAATTTTAAAAGTTCTGATTTTCAAAAGACAACACTGAGAAAATGAAAAAAAATTACATACTGAAAGACAATACTTTAGAAATATCTGATAAAGGACTATTTAAAGCAGGCAAAAGAATTTGTTCAGGCACTTCACAAGGGAAGATAGTCAAATGGACAATAAGCATATAAAAGATGATCAACACTATTCATCATCAGGGAAATGTGAATTAAAACCTCTTTTGAGTGTGAGGTTATCACCTCACACTCAAAAGAATGGCGAAAAATTAAAATAAAAATTAAAAAAGGACCATACCATGTGTTGATATGAATGTGGTGCAAGTGGAAAATTCACTTTTCTTTTGGGCAAGTAAACTGGTCCAACCACTTTTAAAAATGCTTTGGTGGCTTCTTATATAGTGAAGCATTCACTGACCATAAGACAGGGCAATTTTACACTAGGTATTAAGCACAAGAGAAATGAAAAATCTTGAACCCAATTGTTTAATGCAAGTTTATTCATAATAGTTAAAAACTGGATAGCTGATCAACATAGGAATGTATAAACTGTTTTAATTCATATAATGGAATAAATAAAATTCATCAGTAAAAGGGAACACATTCACACAACATGAATCCATTTCTAAAACATTATGCTGAGTGAAAGAAGCCAGACCAAAAAAACTACATACTACATGATTCAATTTAAGTGAGGTTCTAAAATAGATTAGATTAATCGATTTATGATAGAAATCATATGAGCCATCGATTGCCCAGAATGAGGGGGTGAGTCTGTCTTCAAACAAGCAATATGGCCCAGTAGTCTTGATTCTTAATAATGATTGTATAACTGTATAGTTTTTATGGTGTGACCATATGTGATGGTTAGTTTCAGGTGTCAACTTGGCCAGGTGATTGTACCCAATTGTCTGCTCAGGCAAGCACTGGCCTAACAATTACTGCAAGGATATCTCCTGGCTGGTTAATAAACCAGAAGGCTGGTTTATTAAATTATTAATCAGTTGATTGCAACTGTGACTGATTACATCTATGCTAAACTAAGGGTGTGGCTTCTACAAAAAGAGAATTCAATCAGCTGGATTTAATCCAATCCATTGAAGACTTTTAAGGGGGAAGAGAGAACTTTTTCTTCTTCAGACACCCAGGCTCTCCTATGGAGTTCGTTGAGATCCTTCAGGGTTGCTAGCCTCTAGGTCTGCCCTACTAATTTTTTTTTTTTTTTTTTTTTTTTTTTTGGCATGGGCAGGCACTAGGAATCGAACCTGGGTCTCTGGCATGGCAGGCCATAAATCTGCCACTGAGCCATTATTACATGTACCACCCTGCCCTACCAATTTTGAGATGTTACATCCCCAAGGTTGTGTGAGACACTTTAATAAATAAATCTCATATTTAGATATCTCCTGATGGTTCTGTTTCTCTAGAGAACCCTGACGAATACATCATATGATTATGAAACCTTGACTGACACTCCCTTAAACCCAGCATGTGAACAGATGAGTGAGAAAATAAACACAAAATAAATAAATAAATAAATACATAACAGGTGGGGGGATAAGAGGTATGGGATGCTTTGGCTATTCTTTTCATTTTTATTCTTATTTTTGGAGAAATGAAAATGTGCAAAAGTTGATTGTCATGATGAATGCACAACTATATTATGATATTGTGAACCAGTGATTGTATGCTTTGAATGTTTATATGGTATGTGAATGTATCTCAATACAATTGCATTTAATAGAAATGGCATAAGGGAACTTTTTGAATTGATGGAAATGTTTTATATCTCCACTGTAGATGGGAGTATATAGTTGTCAAAATTCATAAAACAGTGTACTTAAAAATGCTTGTGTGTTTTATTTTACATGTATTGTATCACCTATAAATATTTTTCTGATAAAATTGATTTAAAACATTTCAAATCTCGAATTTAAGCATTCAGTAAACATGAATCCTTTTTCCTTGAATCCATAACTGAACCTGATTTCTAATATTAAAACAATTCTACCATGCTTCCCACCAAAGCATGAAGTTAGATTTAATGCAGTTGATAATTGACACCTGCTTTCTGCCCAGTTCTGTTCTCAAAGAGGAGAAGAACAGGTAGGCTACAGTTTTAATTCTCTTTGGTGGATGTTTGTGGGGGACAGAAAAAACTGTCTCATCATGACATGTGGGAATTTTCATTTTAGTGCTTACCCAGTCATTCACACTCTTTCACCACATTTATTTCAGTGCTTTATTTTTTGACTTAACAGATGAACCGAAAACTGTTTTCATTAACTTTGATTTAATGCAGCCCCTTCTTTTACTTAATTACATTCTATGCACCCTACTACTTTATTTAAGGATCCTTCTATACTCCCCTTCATCACTCTGCAGTAAAATTAATCTTAGTCTGAGTAGGATTTCTTTTTCCCCTAGTGTTGGACCTAATTCTGGAAGGCTTATTTATAAGTTGCTAAGACAAGGAGAAAAGCCAATGCTGACACTCAAGGAGATGTCCTCATTCCTGCTCTCTTTAGTTTTTCTAGCTCTCACAGGCGCTAATGCATTGTCCTCAGTTTCTGGCTACAAGATGCCTTCAGCTATAACTCCCAGCCAACTGTTGGCCCCTCACAGTCCCTGGTATGGGAAACTCAAAAAGTCTACCTACAAATTTTTACCACAAGGGAACTATCCCACTGTTTGTGCATAACACTAACTAATGGTGCACTGAATTATGTGAGGTTATTTCAAGACTATATGTTTAGGCCTGTGTTTCACGTCTAATACCTGCCCTGGTTAGACAGGTAAAATAGGTGACTGAGGTGGATGGAAATGAAAACTGGGCTGATCTGGAGAACAGGGTGTCCTATTTGAAGTAGAAACCAGTATTCACCTCTAGCTGAATTAATTTACGCCCAGGAAAGGGATTAGCTAAAATTCTATTATTGTGAATAATTTAATTTTTCTGTGAGAGATTTGTGCTCCTAATAAGTAGATCACACTTAACTATTGAACATTAGATAAAGAATTAGTAAATATGTGTATTAGAGTTCTGTTTTCTTCATTGTAAGTGTTGTTGTTTACATCAAATTTTCTGTTCTACTTAGGCAAAAGTGTTTAATGATCATGAGTCAATGATAATATGTGAAAGTTATTTTCCCCATAACTTACACTATTACCATAAGCTTCAAGTCACAAGAAGATTAATAAATTCATCTCCTTGACTCCATATTGAAACAGGGTGATTTAAAATAAGTTAAAAATATTGTTTTCTTATTTCTTTTTAAAATTTTAGGATATATTTAAAATATTTCCCAATTTCCAATTTGCTGAAAGTCAATCTTACTACAATCTTACAATCTTTTCAGGATAGTTTGTGGTTGATAAAACAGATTAACTATTTTATTTCAAATACAGTTACTGACAATTATGTGAAAATAGCATTCAATCTCATTAATAATTAAAAGATGCAAGTTGGAACAAGAGGTATTCACTTGCTTGATAATGCTATTTCTAAAGACAATAAAAATCTGATTGTCAATGTTTTATAAAGTTATAAACTAGGAAATTACTCATTTTGGGTGTCATTAAGACAACAGGTATTATAAAAGCCCTAAAATGCATGGATTGGTTAGAGCATCAGATAGAACGTAAAATGCATAACAACTCAGACACAAGGGAAATTTGTATCTTGTTCATGTTAGCGTTAGAGGGATGTACAGGTGAGTTGAGCCCTTCTCTGTCCAGCCACTCGGTATGATGGAGGCTCTGTAAGCTTGAATATGTGGCTTCCAACATTGTCCTGTGGCTCATTTGCAATCTAAACAGCTGGGAAGGGAAAAGAGTATGCAGAAGCCTGTGTTGGAGGTTTATATACCTCATTCTACTGATGGTCACTGGCTGGAGTCAGTTTAACAGTCAACATCTAACTGCAAAGGAGGCAGGGAAATAAGGTCTGGCTGCATATCCATGAAGAAGAGGAGGAAACAGATTTTGTTGTGCAGGTAAAATTCTCTGCCATGATGTAAATAGTTGATCTAATGCTTCTACAGTTATCCTAAGAAAATGTAAAGTTTGTATTCAAAGATTGAATTATTTATTAAAGCTATATATATATATATATATATATATATATATATATATAATGGTGCAAAATTGGATATTTTCTTAACATCCAATAGTAACTTTTGTATTGACTAAAAATACGTGATGTGTACACATACATGTAGGATGAAATATTGTGTAAGAACAACGAACATTGAACCCACAATTTTCCAGGGCTGCTATGACAGATAATATACAAGAGGTCAGCCAAATAACAAGATTTGATTGGCTTAAAGTATGGAAGGCTTGAAGTCCAAAATCGAGGTACCTGCCTTTCTCCCCATATACGTAGCATTCTAAAGCTGGCTTACTGCAATTCCTGAGGCTCCTTGATTTGCATCTCTACTTTGCATCGCGGTGATCTCTCCTTTGTGACTGCTTTTCAAGTTTCCACTGACTTCTGGCTCCTTGCAGTGGCCTTCTCTGACTCACTCATCTGAATTTTTTCTGTTTCTGAAGGTCTCTAGCAATATAGCTTAAGGCCTATCCTGATTCAGTTGGGCCATACCTTAACTAATAACGCATCTTCAGAGTATCCTTTCTACAAAGGAGTTAGCACCCATAGGAATGTGAATTAAGATTGAGTCTTGATGAGGCACATAATTCTATCAATCACACTTAGCCAAAAAAAGTCCTATACATAAACCTTGTTCACATAGAAAGATAAATGTGCTATGTCATTAATTAAAAAATTAGTAACTAGATATGTGGGGTTTGAACCAGTTTCTTTTCCTATACATCATTTTTTAAAAACTTTTAAAGTTGTATAATATAACATACATATAAAGGAAGAGAGAAAAAAGTAATAGTTTTCAAAATAGTTACAGGACAGAACCCAGAGTTTGTCATGGGTTTCCACACCATCATCTCAGATTTTTCCTTCTAGCTGCTCCAGAATATGGAGTACTAGAAGGAATAAATATATTTTTTTCATTATAATCGACTTTATTTTTCTTTTTTGTGAAAAATAACATATATACAAAAAAGCAATACATTTCAAAGCACAGTACAACAATTAGTTGCAGAACAGATTTCAGAGTTTGGTATGGGTTACAATTCCACAATTTACTTCTAGCTGCTCTAAGATACTGGAGACTAAAAGAAATATAAATTTCATGATTCAGCAGTCATATTCATTTGTTAAACCCTACCTTCTCTGTATAACTCCACTATCACCTTTGATCTTTCTCTCACTCCTTAGGGGTATTTGGACTATGCCCATTCTAACTTTTTCATGTTGAAAGGGGCTGTCAATAATATGTAACTAGCTGATGTTCTGGAGAGGCTGGGCCCTCTAGGTTTCAGGACTTATCTGGTCCAGGTACTCATCTGAGATGGTAGGTTTCTGGAAAGTTACCCTAATGCATGGAACCTTTGTAGAATCTTATATCTTGCCCTAGGTATTCTTTAGGATTGGCTGGAATGGTTTTGGTTGGGGTTTGGCAAGTTATGATAGGTAGCAATGTCTAACTGAAGCTTGCATAAGAGTGACCTCCAGAGTAGCCCCTTGACTCTATTTGAACTCTCACAGACATTGCTACTTTATTAGTTACATTTCTTTTCCCCCTTTTTGGTCAGGATGGAATTGTTTATCTCACAGTGCCAGGGCCAGACTCATTCCTGGGAGTCATCAGGGAGACTTTCACCCCTGAATGTCATGTCCCACGTAGGTGGGAGGGCAATGAATTCACTTACAGAGTTGGGCTTAGAGAGAGAGAGGACACATCTGAGCAACAAAAGAGGTTCTCCAGAAATAACTCTTAAGCATACCTATAGGTAGGTTAAGCTTCTCTACTACATACATAAGCCTCACAAGAGTAAGCCTCAAGATGAAAAGGGCTTGTCCTATTGATTTGGGTGTCCCTAATGTTTGACACAGTATCAGGGGATTTCCTGATGGTAAAGATGGATAGTTCCATATTTTTTCTCCCATCCCTGAAGGGACTTTGACAACGCTTTTTGATTATCTGCTTAATATATTCTAGGATCTATTCAGGCATTACCTTAAGCTATACAGAATTAAAAGCCCTTATTCTTATTCTGGGCTCACTGTGTTTCAATTGTTGAACCAGTTTTTATAATAATGTATATTCCTGGCCAGGCTGGGGTGGTGGTGGGATTAGTCCCTGACTGCTATTGCTCAAGCTTCATAGTAGTTGCCTCTAGATTATGAGGGCAGAGGTGTTTTTATTTCTTTTGCTTAGAGCTTCTGCGGGTTTTCCCCCTTTATTTCTCTAACATGACTTCAAGCTTATTTGGGGATTTCTTTAAATTAAAAACTAAAGTTGGTTCCACTGCATCTAGGCACATTATACCACACAATAGTTATCTCTTTCTGTGGGTAATTTCATCTTTACTTTGATTTCTCTTGCATAGGCTCTCAGTATTAAACTAAGAGTTGTAAATTCAGTTGGAAGACTGTTTCAAGCCATTCTGCATGTGACTATCCCTTGTGCTAGTAGGTTGCATTCCCTGAAGGCACAGGCTGCAGCTCCCACTTTCCTTCTTGTACAGTGCAGTAAAGTTCTTAAAATCTTTTCGTTTGACTTGGGCTAACTTGCTCACTTCAACCAAGGTAGAATGTGTCTTCTGTAAGTAGCTGAATGATTAAAAATCTCTTAGATTTTGTGGAGATTACCCCTCTCTGTGTCAATGTATTACTTGCAACATTGCAACATAGTTTGCCAGGAAACAAGGCAGGCAACTCATCAGGTGAACTCACTGTTCTCCATCCCACTATGTAGGACATGGCTCCCAGGGGTGTAAATCTCCCTGGAAATGTGGGACAGGACTTTTGGAGATGAGCCAGGACCTTACATCATAGGATTGAGAAAACTTTCTTGACCAAAAAAGGGAAGAAAAAATGAAACAAAATGAAGTTTCAGTGGCTGAGAGATTTCAAACAGAGTCGAGAGGTTATGCCTGGAGATTATTCTTTTTGTTTTTTTCACATTGGCAGGCACCGGGAATCGAACCTGGGTTCTCTGGCATGGCAGGCGGGCATTTTTGCCTGCTGAGCCACCGTGGCCCACCCTCCTGGAGATTATTCTTATGCATTATATAGATAGTTTAGTTTACAGTTTTAGTTGATGGTGTATTGGAGTGGCTAGATGCAAATACTTGAAACTTTTGATCTGTGTTCCAGTAGCCTTGTTTCTTGAAGATGATTGCATAACTATATAGCTTTTACAATGTGACCGTGTAATTTTGAAAACCTTATGCCTGATGCTCTCTTTATCCAGGGGATGGACAGATGAGTAAAAACATAAGGACAAAAAGTAAGTGAACAATGAGGGAAGTGTAAGGTGTTAAAAAAATTGGGTAGATTACAATACTAGTGGTCAATAAGAGGGAGGGGTAAGGGACATGAGATGCATGAGGTATTTCTTTTTTCTGGAATGATGCAAATGTTCTAAAAATGATCATGATGTTGATAGACAACTATGTGATGATATTGTGAGCCACTGACTTTATGCTTTGGATGGACTGTATGGTGTGTGAAGAGCTCTCAATAAAAATACTTTTTAAAAAAGCAATTAAAAAACAAAACAAAGCAAGGTAAAATAAAAAAGAAGCAAGGCATAATTCTGAAGGTTAAGTACCATGAAAGAGTGAGACATCTAACTGTGCTCTTCTACTTGTTCCTAGGTACTTGTAAGATTTCATGTATCTAGAACATAACTGATGTTATCGTAGAGTCTCAATTAAATGTTTGTAGCTTCATTATTGAAGTGCCTCAGCCTCTCATTTCAACTGCCCATCAGCAAAGTTGTTTGTCACAAAGTCTTATTGGGTAAATCAGAGGAGAGTCCTTATTTAATATTTTCAATCACTTTCTTGGAAAAACTACTCCAGCGCACAACTATTTATAACCTAAAACATTGAGAAATTAGAAAGTATAAATAGAATCACAATAGGCATATTAGCATAAATAGTCATTAAGAATTTATTAACATGAAATCATTATCCTAAGTGCAAAAAACAATTTTTTGCTGAGTTACAAAGATCAGTGAAATGAAACTTGGGTAAGATGGAGTTCTACGATAAAACTCCCCAAGGCTTTATGGGGCAGCCAGATTCCTGGCTGAAGGACCAAGTGGAGGCTGAAATCCAGCTTTTGTTCTCTTTCCAAAGCAGCGCATGAAGCTGAATCTACCTCATTCTTAGAAAAAGAACTTTTCCCAATTGGCACAAAGGCTATGTTTAGTCTCTCTTCTGTCCTGGGTGTTAAGTCTGAAGCTGTAATACATTTTATTAGGCCTCTTTCAAAATTTGAATCAGAAGGTTCATCAGCACAGTGTTGAGGGTTATGATTAACATGGAACCACTTATTGATTTAGCCAGAGTGTTCATTCATTTGTTCATTTGTTCAACAAACACATTGTTTTTGTTTGTCAATGCTGCTGAATGCAATATACCAGAAATGGAATGGCTTTTAAAAAAGGAAATTTATGAAGTTACAAGTTTACAGTTCTAAGGCCATAAAAATGTCCAACCAAGGCATCCTGAGAGAGATACCTTGACTCAAGAAAGTTCGATCTGGGAAGGTATGTGGCTTGCATCTCCTGGTCCTTTGGCTTCTTGTTTCAAACAGTTTTCCTAGGAGCATTTTCTTTCTGCATCTCCAAACGTCTTGGTGTCAGCTCTGAAGCAACTGCTCTCCAAGCTCTCTTGAGCTACCTCCAAATGTTTCCCCTTTTAAAGGACTCCAGAAGCTAATCAGGACATACCTTAAATAGGTGGAGTCACATCTCCATCTAATCAAAAGGTCACACCCACAATTAGTTGTGCTGCATCTCTATGAAAACAATCCAATCAAAGTTTCTACCCTAAGCAATAGGTCTGCCTCCACAAGATTGGCTCAACAAAGAAAACATGGCTTTCTGGAGTACATAAAATTTCAAACCAGCATACACGTACCAGTTTTCTATTATATGCCAGACATTGTTCTACGCTCTAGAGATGCCAAAGTGAACGAAGAGGACCCTGCCCTCAAGGAGTTTGCAATTTAGTGGCAGTACCCTTTGAAAAGTGCTATTTCAAGAGATAAAGGAAGTGTAGACAGGTCATGTTTGTGAGACACTGTATGATTTCAACTGGATCCATAATATATAAATGACAGGTAAAGTCTCCAGGTCAAGCACAGGGCATGATCCCACCTGGGTTCAAAGTTTTTGGAGCACAATCATGAGTAGGAAATCCCCTTGGTTTAAACATTCTCTAAATAATACCCCTGGCCCCTTCTGAGCCCTCTACCTACAACATTTCACCTCTGTTTTATTTAGCTTGATACTCAGCCAGTCAGTTTTCCTCTGTGTCCTTAGATCAGCCAGGCACTAGGTAAAGCTCTAAAGTTGCACTGTCAGAATAGATGAAAAGAAGATGTACTGCACTGTATCATTAGTGTTATGATGATATTCCAATATTTGCTTTAAGAAACTATAAATATTTTTAATTGGAATTCAGGAATTCCTTGTGCCAAGTCTGATTTTCATAGAAACTCCCCGGAGAAAGTTGGTAGAGGTCCACTATATTCCAGAGTCAGTGGGAGAAGATGGATTGATCTTGGCTGGAAAGCAGAGTTGAAATAAAAACTATGAGCTAACACTGTTTGTGTATTTCTAGGGCATTTTTTTTGTAGGTGCATATGATTCTATAAAATTGGATTTGATTAAACATTTTCAAAATGACTTCCAAAAAATGATATTCTTTTTTTTTTTGAGCGAATAGAATATATATATTTTTCCCCTTACTTAGACATGAGTATAATAAGTAAAACAGGATGTCAAAATATTCTAGTGAAAATGCAAGATGTCAGCCACTCAGCTTCTTGCTATTATGTAAAAGCAGCATGGTATCTAAGAACAATGGAGCAGGAATGAGCTCTTCCAGCCCCAGTCTGCTTTATTTGTGTATAGCACTTTTCTTAGCACTAATTTACCTGATTGACAGTAATATTGGCAGTGGGAAAGGGTGTATGGGTATCATTAATGACAAGCAGTGGAAGCTTTTAGGTATTTTATATATATGAAACGTTAGGCTTTTCAAACTAATATGGTACAAAGACCTTTATTAAGATGAGAATCATAATACTTAAACTGGAAATCAAGCATGTGCCATTATGTCTGTGTGCAGAGGTAGTTTTTCAACTTTTCTGAAGCTAGGTGGGTGGCAGTTTGTCAACTGGGAAGCATAACATGCACGATAGGTCATCGGGTGGCATTTTGCTCCCTATGTCACCTAAGACCGGTCGTTTAGCCAAAACTCTCCTTGATATGGGTGTTGGTAGGTCTGTATTAAACACTGCACTCAATCTGATGCTTGGCAAATGAGATTGCTGTTAGAAACTAGGCAGAAGTGATGTGCTTAAATTCCAGGAGATTACATTAATGTTCCCATAAATGGAAAATCAAATTGTCATTGTCTTAGAGGAATAGAGAGGAAAAAAATCTATTTATACCAGACACATCATAAAATTAAGTTACTTCCCATAAAATATGAATTACTTGAGTCCCAAGAGAACACCATTAAATATAGGCATATATAAAGATGGTTTTGACTATAACAAAAATGAAATAATCTCAGGATCTTACTGGTGCCATTACATAAGGGCATATTTCCTAAGTAGACCACATTTGAGGAGGGGTAGCCATTTCTGAGTGCAGAAAATTTTATTTCAGAAAACTTAGGGATGAAGGGAAAGAATAAAGAGGTGGGAGGGAGGGTTGGGTAACAATTTGTCAAGTGGCATTTCCCATCCCCCAAGTCCAATTCTGATTCCTCCTGCCGTTTTAGAAGGCTCAGAGCCTGAGAATTTGACAAGGAAATAGACTAAAAAATTGAACACACATGCAAACTATTTACAGGTTTGCTGGCCCAGAGAAATAGGATGGGAAACAAACAGCAGTAACAGCAAATTCAAAATTGGCTATAAATCTTAAATAGAAAGTAGAAGACTCACACTGGGCACAGTGTACCAGGCTCTGCCTTAGAACTAAGAGGTATTATTTATATATGTAAATGAAAGGAGAACATCTTTCATTAGTTCTCTCTGCTTGTTGGAGAAAAATTGCAGCTGAGTTGATGCCCATGAAAAAGGCCTATTACTGGGGAAACGTTTTTATTTTCTGCTTTCTTACTGTAAGTGCTTAAATCATTAGCAGCTTTGCTGAAGTGAAGAGGGTTATGCTCTAGACCTACAAGTGGAACCAGAGCTTGCAGAACTCAGATGCGGGTCCTTTCTGTAGCCTGGGGCATGTCCTTTAGCCTTTGTGGCTCAACTTGACCTTTCTACATTGCTCAGTGGAAAACTATCCAGCCTCGTGCAATAGAATAGCTAATAGCCTAGGGATACTCATGCTTTCTTAAGGGGCTCCCTTAGGTGCCAGGGGACAAAGCAAGGGATTATACATCAGAGTGACCAGAGCATGTTTTAGGTGATGCGATTAACCCTAGGGACTTGGTATTATTGGTCCTGGCATTTCACACATCATTTTCCTGTGCATTTAGAGAGGAAACTTTTGAAATGGTATAGCAGTTCCCTACTGAATAATTATCAAATACTGAAAATACTTCCTACGTGTAAATATTTCCTGAGATTCAGCTGAGTCACTTATATTTGATTCATATTTTCAGTAATTGAAACAAATTTCAAGGGCAAACACTGTGATGGACACTCTGCTTAATAATGGAATTTCTCTCTCTATTTTTTTTCTAGGAGGTAACAACCTAATGGAGCATGCAGATGTATAAGCAAACATTATTATGCAATGTGATCAGTGTATAAATGGTCATATGAAGTACTTTCAGAGCACTGACAAAAGGAGTAACAGATTTGGTCTAAGGAAGTTACAGAAAGCTGCACAGAGGTACTGATATTTGAACAGGGTGTTTGAAGAACGAGTCAGAGTTCACTATATGGGGGCTATATGAAGGATGTGCTTATAGGAGGATAAAGATGAGTAAAGTCCCAGAGGAATGGGAAGTGTGGTGTGTTTAGGATAATTGGAGATGACTAATGTACAGAATAAGGAGTGATAAAAGATGAGATTGGAAAGGTATGCTGAAGGCAATTCTAATATAGTGTTTCAACTCATTAGTCATCATGAAATCAATTTGGTGGCTTACCTTCTCCAAACCTCATGCCTGCATTCATATCAAGTTTCTTCTGCTTCATAATTGTTTCACCTTTCTTCTGGATTACTCTATCAAGATACATACATGTATTGACATTTACCATTTTCAATAAAAATTCTTCCTTAATGCTGGATTCTTTTCTACTCATACCTCTGAGCTACTGTTTATAGCTTCACTTTCCTTCACAGATATTCTCAAAAGTATTATCTAATCTTTGATGAATACCTCAGCTGTTTCACATCTGTCAGGTACTCTGGGCCTCAGTTTCTTCATCTTTAAAATGGAGATAACAATAGTACCTCCCACTGGGTTTATTGCAAGGAAATGGCTCTATTATATATGTATGTAATATTTGTGTTTAAAGTGCTAAAAATCTGGTGAAAATGAGCATTATATATTGTTATTGTTGTTGTTGTTATTATTTTCTAGCTATATTATTGTTCGGGCTTCTCTGTCCATCCTTGACTGTTACAACTCTTGTGCTGAGACTCACCATTATTTTTCAGTTATTATTTGGCAGTCAGTTTAACACATATGTAACAGCACAACTTGCCTTACCTGCATCTAGTAACTTTATCTAAACATTACTGAGGTGAACACACCTGTAAACCCATCTTCACAATTAAAATAATGAATATTTCCAACACCACCACAGGTTTTCTCATGCCCCTTCTGGCACCTCCCTGCTACTCCTCTCCCAGGCAATCTGCTTTTCTACAACTATAGTTTAATTGGCAGTTTCTAAAGTTTTATATAAATGGAAACCTAAAATATGTAGTTTTGTGTCTTTCTTCTTTCCCCCATCATTCTGTCTTTGAAATTCATCTGTGTTGTTGCAGATATCAGAAGTTCATTCCTTTTTATCAGTGAGCAGTATTCCATTGAATTGTTTTATATATTCACCTGTTGATCATTTGGGTTGTTTCCAGCTTTTGGCTATTAAAACTACTTTAAACATTCATGTACAAGTTGATGTGTGAAAATATTCCTTTGTTTCTCTTGGGTAAGTACCCTGGAGTAAAATGACTTGATAATTTTGTTAAGAAACTACCAAACTGCATTTGACCAGGAGTGAATGAGTGTTCCTGTTGCTTCATATTCCTATCAAAACTTGAAATTGTCAGTTTTCTTAATTTTAGGTATGGCATTGAGAATGTGATGATAGGTTCTTTATGATTTTAATTTACATTTCCCTAAAGACTAATACTGTTGAGCACCTTTTCATGTGCTTATTTGCCATTAGTATGACTTATTTGATGACAAGTCTGTTCAAATCTATTGCCCATTTCTAATTGTCTTTTTGTTTTATTATTGAATTTTAAGAGTTTTTTTATATATTATAGATAAAGACCTTTAACAGATAAATGATTTGTAAATATTCTTTACCAGTCTGTGGCTTATATTTCCATTTTTTAATAGTGTCTTTTGAAGAGCAGAGGATTTGATTAAAATGAGATCCAATTGATCAATTTTTACTGTTATAAATCATCTTTTTGGTGCCTGATCTAGGAAAACATTGCTGTTTTGGTTTGCTAAAGATCCAGAATGCAATATACCAGTAATGGAATGACTTTTAAAAAAGAAATTTATTAAATTGTAAGTTTACAGTTCTAAGACTATAAAAATATCCAAACTAGGGCATCCAGAGAAAGATACCTTGATTCAAGAATGGCTGATGGATTCGGAACCCCTCTGTCAGCTGGGCACACAGTGATGTCTGCTAACTTTCTCTCCTGTCTTCTTCTTTCAAAGGACTTCCCAAGAGGCATTTTCTACTGCATCTCCAAAGGTCTCTGAAGCGTTTTCTAAAATAGTACCCTCTCAAAGTCCTCTAGTAAGTGACCACACCTTGAATGGGTGGAGACACATCTCCATGGAAACTGCCTAATCAATAGGTTTCACGCACAGTTGAGTGGGTCACATCTCCATGGAAGCAACTTAATCAAAAGGATCCCACCCAGCAATATTAAAACAGGATTAAAGAACATGGCTTTTCTGGGGTACACATAAGTTTCAAACTGGTACAATTGCCTAACCTCAAACTGTTAAAAGTTTTATCCCGTGTTTTCTTATAGAACTTTTATAACTTTTGAATTTACATTTAGGTCTATGATTTATTTTGAGTAAAATTTTGTAAATGGTGTGAGATATGGTTTGAAATTATTTCCTTGTTTTTAGCATAGGACACCCAATTGTCCCAGCCCTGTTTGTTAATAAGGTTATCCTCTCTTCTCTGAATTGCATTTGTCAAAAATTTGCTGTCTATATATGTGTATGTATATTTCAGACATCTCTATTGTGTCTCATTGTTCTATTTGTCTATCTTGACACCAATATAACTATCTTCATTAACATAACTTTACAATAAGTCATGAAATGGGGTAGAGATTGTAGTCCAACCTTATCCTTTTTTACAAAATTGTGTTGGCTATTCTAGGTCTTTTGCATCCTCATGTTAATTTAAGAATCAGCTTGCAAAACTCTGTATAGGACTGCACTGAATCCATGGATCAATTTGGGGAGAATTGACATCTTAATAATATTGAGTTTTCTAACTCATAAACTCGTTAAAGTTTTCCATTTATATGTGTAGTTTTTAATTTCTCTCAGAAGTATTTGTAGATTTTAGTATACAAGCCTTGAGGTATATTCCCTGATTACTTCATGGTTTGATATAATTGTACACAGTTTTTAAAATTTTAATTTCTGATTACTAATATATATAAATATAATTGATTTTTGGTAATTAATCATCTATTTTGTAATCCTGCTAAACTCACCTATAAGTTCTTGTAGCTTTTTTTGTAGACTTCAAAGATCATCATGTTATCTGTGAATAAAGATAATTTTGCTTCTTCCTTTCCAATCTGAAGTCTCTTATTTCTTTTTCTTGCATATTGCAAGAGCTAGAACTTCTAGTAAAATATTGAATGGAAAGTCAGTAATAACGGATATAGTTGCTTTGCTCCTGATCTTATGGTAAAATATTTGATCTCCAGTCATTAAATATGAGAGCGATAGGTGTTTCATAGTTGCCTATTACCAAGTTAGAAAGGAGGGCTTTTGCCAAGTTACAGTCAGCAATGGATGGTGGACCTTGTCAAATAGATTTTTGCATCAATTAGGATGATATCTTTTATTTTGTTTTATTTGTCTGTTAATATGCTGAACTCTACTCTGCTTTTTACATTAAAATAATTTTGCATCCCTGGGGTAAACATTACCAGGTCACGATATATCATCCCTTTAATATATTGTTTTATTTGAATTGCTTATTTTGTGAAGAATTTTTGCATCTATGTTCATAAGGGATATTGGTCTGTAGTTTTTTTTTTTTGTTTGTTTTTACTTGTAATATCTTTGTCTGAGTTTGGTATCAGGGAAATGCTGGTTTCATAGAGTGGACTGTAAAATATTCCCTCCTCTTCCTTTTTCTGAAAGAATTTGTATAAAATTGATATTATTTCTTCTTTAAATGTTAGGTAGAATACCCCTGGTGAACCTCTGGGGCCTAAGAGGTTTCTTTGTGGGAAATACTTTTAACTATAAACTCAATTTATTTAATGGATTTTAGAGTCACTCAGGTTATTTATATTTTCTTGAGTGAGCTTTTGGTAGTTTGTACCTTTTCAGGAATCTCGGTTCTCAGTTATCAAATGTATTGGCATGAAGTTGCCTATAATTTCCCCTAATTATTCCTTTTATATTTGTAGAATTTTTAGTGGTCATCTCTCTCATTCTTGATATTGGTAAATTGGTCCTTCTTTTTCTTTATCACTGTATGGCTAGAGGTTGATCAACTTTACCTTCATTGAGTTTCCAACTTGTGGCTGGCCCACAGAATTTGGACTTTGCATTCCCCATGGTTGCATGAATCTTTTCTTCAAGGAAATACAATACTTATATATTACTATTTTTTTTGGAGAATCCTGGCTAATATAATAATATTCTATTTTTAGTTTTTGCTTAGTCAATTATTTTTAAAAATCTTTAAATAAAAAAAATCAAATATGTATTTACTCATACAATTACCAGTTCCAGTGCTTTCCATTGTTTTGAGTAGATCTAAATTTTCACTGAGAACTCATTTTCCTTCTGCCTGAAGGAATTTCTTTGACATTTCTCATTGTGTAGGTAAGCGATTGATGAATTATTTCTGCTTTTGTATATCTAAAAAGGTCTTTGTTTCACCTTTGTTTTGAAAGTTACTTTTTTATTATGTACAGAATTCTAAGTGGGCATTTTTTATTTCAGTATTTTAAAAATGTTTCACTGTCCTCTTTTCTTGTTTATGACTAGAAATCTGTTGGAATTTTTATCTTTGTAATGTGCCTTTTATTTTTGGCTACTTTAATTTCTGGTTTTGAGCAATTTGGCTATGATATATTTTGGTATAGTTTCCTTTATATTTCTTGGTTTGGGGGGGTTGTAAACGTTTGGGGTTTGCTAAAGCTGCCAGAATGCAATGTACTAGAAATGGGTTGGGTTTTTCAAAGGGAATTGATTAGGTTACAAATTTGCAGTTCTAAGGCCATGATCATGTCCAAACTAAGGCATCAACAAGAAGATAATGACACTGAAGAAAGGCCTATGGTGTCTGGGGTTCCTCTCTCACTTGGGAAAGCACATGGTAACATCTTCTGGGCCTTCCTTCCACAATGTCTCTGGGCTTTCCGGTGCTCTTGCTTGTTCCTCCCGGGGCATTTCCTTCTCTGAGCTCTCTCTAAGATTCCAGTAAGCTGATGACTCATGTTGAATGGGTGGGATAATATCTCCATGCAAACAATCTAATCAAAAGGTCCCACCCAACAATAGGTCTGACCCAAGATTAGCTTAAAAGAACATAGGCTTTCTTGGGATATATAACAAATTCAATCCAGGATAGTGAGCCTCTAGGATCTGTAGGTATATACTTTCCACCAAATTGGGCAAAATTTTGAGCAGTATTTCTTCAACCTTTTTTTTTCCTTTTCTGTACCCAGAATTGCAATTATACATTTATTAAGACACTTGAAATTGTCTCACTTTTCACTGATACAGCAGTCAATGTTTTTAAGACTGTTATTTTCTGTGAATTTAATCTTGAACAGTTTCTATTACTCTGTCTTCAAGTTCTCTTATCTTTTCTTCTTTACTAATCTGCCATTAATCCCATGCTGTGTATTTGCAATTTTAGACACTGTGATTTTACTCGGGTCTTTTAAAATATTTCCTATGGTTCTGCTTAACATGTTCAATATTTCCTCTACTTTTTGAACAAATGGAATATAGTTATAATAACTATTTTTCAATATCCTTAGCTGCTAATTTTAACGTTTGTGTCAGTTTTGAGTTTGTTCGAGTTCATTGATTTTTCTCTTCATTATGGGTCATATTTTCTGATTTCTTTTCATGCCTGAATTTTTTTTTCATATAATGTCAGACATTGCCAATTTTACCTTGTTGGGTAAACGTCACATTATTAAAATATTATTAACCTTTTTTCTGAGATATATCTAAGTTGTTAGAAAACATTTTGTTTGGTTTTTTGCTTTTAAACTTTATTAGCTAGGCCCAGAACTGCATTTACTGGAGGACTAATTTTCCTTACTGTTGAGACACAACACTTCTGAGTATTCCATCCAATGCTTCATGAATTATGAGGTTTTCCAGTTTGCTAGGTGGAAATAGATACTATTCTGCTTTAATCTCCTAAGCCACTTAAGGAGATATCATGAAATCAATTGGGTTAAATGATGGAAATTTATTTGCTTACAGTTTGAGTCTGGGAAAATGTTCAAACCAAGGCACCATCAAAGTGATGCTTTCTTCTCAAAGACCAGCATTCTGGAGCTGGCTGCTGGAGATCCTTGGTCCTTAGCTTGTCATGTGGCAATGCATATGGCAATGTCTCTGAGTTCTGTTGATGTTTAGTTTCTGGCTGTATCCTCTGTGACTTTGTCTGCCTGTCTGAATTTCATTCCACTCATAAAGAACTCCACTAATAAGATTAAAACTCATCCTGATTGAGGTGGTTCATACTTTAACTGAAATAGACTCATCAAGAGATCCTACTTAAAATAGGTTCACATCCAGAAGAATGGATTGAACCTAAGAACATTTATTTTTCTGGAGGATATAGAGCTTCAAGTTACTATATATTCCCTGCTCTGTCTGAGTGTTAGTGTTCCCTCTAATACTTTACTGGTGATCCTTTCACAGGCTCTGGATATTTCTTCACAAGAATATATTACCAGCTGAATACTTACTTAAGGGGACTCTCTGCAGATCTATAGAGTTTTCTCTTTGTACAGCTTTCTTCTCTATAGGACTCTGTCCTGCAAACTGTAGCTTCTTTTTTCTCCCCGAAATCATCTTTGCATCCTCTCCTTAGGGAGCTATGGAACATACATGGGTTTGTCTTCCTTGCACCACACTTTTGGAAATTCTCTCAAAGCGGTATGTTGGAACAATAGAATGACTCATTTTGTTGGATTCTCACTTTTCAGGAAATATTGTTATTCATTACCTGATATTCAAGGATCTGAAAGCCATTGTTTAATATTTCTTCATTGAATCTTTTAGTTGTTTTAGGTGGGAGGGTAAATCCATTATCTATTACTCCATCTTGGTCTGAAGCAATTATCTATTGGTCTGTACCAATTATCTGTGTCTTTCTGCCCCAGGGATTCTCTGAGACTACCACATGAGAGAAACCTGCATGGATGCCTCAACCCTCTGCAGGCACAAACCTGGAAATCTAAGGAAATGAATAATTCCCTGGAACATCCATGGCATATGAGAGTGTTGAAATAAACACCTATCATTGACACCTGGTTTGGGCAATTCTGGAATGCATTCTTCACAGCTCCTCAAAGAATTCCAGTTGCCTAGAGCAGTGTCAAGCTTAAAATTAAACCTTGCATTTGTTTTATACTCCTTCCTTATTCTCCTGTTCCTAGTCCCTATTATGTTGTTAAGGACAACATTCTAAAACAAATTACTTTTCCACAATCCTTGCTCTGGCATGGATGAAGGCTATATCCTGGTCTATAGTATGGGTTACATCCATGCTAAAAGGGGTAGTGATTGAACCTACCTTAGGTATGGATTTGCCCTCCAGCCTGCAATTCCTCAGTCAGAACCAATGCAATGGCTTATTAAAGAAAGTTCAGCTAAAGTACCAACTCGGGGTCAATAGCCCTAGTTGTCTATATGGTGATGGACATGCTTCTTTTGCTTTTCCCTTCTTCCCTGTTTCATTCTTTCCAATCCTCCATTGCTGTCCTGGAGTTGGGTCCCTGAATAATCTATCTGCACCCTAACCTGGGCATAAAGCTTCTTCTTCCAGTCTAAATAATTAGTAAACCAGTGGATGATATATGGTGCTCTGTACCTAACATGCATCTGGGAATTAAAAGGTAGAGGTGCAGAATATGTGGTTTTCACCTCATATTTTAGGTTCTTTAGGATTCAAAGTTCTGGATTCCAGTTAAGTTAGAAGAATGATTTCCCAGGGAACACAGTAAGGATTCTGCTGAATTTGAAGACTGTTCCTACCTGGCCAGGTTAATCTTATTATGTAAGTGGCCCAGCAGGCAAAGAAATGAATTACTACATTAGTGGGACAACTTAATAACCAGCAGAGTTTAGGATTGCTACAGCATAATGGGGATGGAAAGAAATACTTGTAGAACCAAGGGGATTCACTGGGCTATCTCCTGATAATTCCATGCTCAGTGCAACTCTAAAAGAGCAAATCCAACACCACAGCTAAACTAGTATAAAGCAACTAAGGACTCAGACCTTTCAGGGATGAAGTTCTGGGTCATCACTAGAAACAACCTAAATCTGCTAAGGGGCAGTCCAAAGGTAAGGAGAATTTAGAATGGGTGATGGAGAAGGCTCTTAATGAATATACATTGTGGCCTTAGTGCCAGTTGCAGCAGTAGGGACAGTAGCTTGCTTAAAGAACCTTCTATTTTAAGTATTTTGTAGAAATTGAAGCCATCCATTACTTTGAAGTTTCTGCAATAAACTAGGCAGGTCTGAGTCATGCAGAAAATGGACAGTTTCAGACCTTCTTTTGCTCCATACTACATTCTTCATGCTCAACTTTCCTTAAAGATTACTCTAGAAACCCCCTTTCTGCAGATATAAGCTAATAATACCTCATCTCATCTTTATCCCACATCTCTATCAAGATCTCTGCCCTGGAGCTTCATTAATTTTGTCAAGGGCAGCCTGTAACACCTCTCAGCAGTGGTGCTTGGGCAAACCTGGAAGTGTGAAAATGTTAGCACCCATGGACAATAGTTGATGGGGGACAAAATTCTGTGGACAAATGTTCTTCTCTTCTATCCCACAGGGGCTCAATTCTAAGGAACATTCTACAGAGCTTCTCATAAGGTTCTTGGGGATTGAGCCCTAGTTATCTACAGTGATGATGGGCTTAATGTAAGCTTTTATTGATTTTCCCTTCTTCCCTATTTCATTCTTCTCAGTCCTCCATTGTTTTCCTGAGATTAGGTCTCTAAATAATCCATCTGCACCCTAACCTTTGTTTCAGACACTGCTTTCTGGGAAGTTAATAACGAAAGTTGAAAAACTCACCGTTTACTTCGATGCTCCAGTGGCTATTTCTCAGCCCTCACCATATTCAATCTGTCAGAAGCATTGAAATAGATTTGACCACTCTTTTGTGAAACATTTTATTCACATGCTTTCTCTTATGCACTCTCACCTGTTTTTTCACCTTCTAAGTGGTTTTTCCTTCTCAGTCTACTTCATTGGTGTTATATGTTGTGTTCCATCTTTAAGTGTTAGAATGTTTCCGGGTTCAGACCTTGGACATTTTGCTTCCACATTCTTTCCTTAGTCATCTTACCTAGTTTTATGATAGACAGCTAAAGGCCTTTGAATCCCCAATTTATATCTCTAATCAAGATCTCGCCACTGACCTCCAGATTCATATAAGCATGCAGTTGTATACCTGACTGCTCCCGTTGGGTATCTAAAGGGTTTACCAAAATTATCTTGTGCAAAACTGATCCTTAAAACTGTTTCAGATCCGTACTTAGTTCAGCTTTAGTTATCAAGACAAAAGCTTAGGGGACACTCATCTCTTTCATTTATATTCCAAGTCCAATCTATAAACAAGTCCCATCAGGTCTGCCTTCAAACATAGCACACATCCATCCACTGCTGTCTATCCTCACTGCCTAGTGAAGGTGATTATCATTTCTCACCTGGATCACTTTAATAGCCTCCTAATTGGTCTTCCAGTTTTATGCTTGCTTCTTAGACTTCAATCTCTACACACAGTAGCTAGAATGATCTCTCAAACACATTAATCAGAACATGTCACTCTCTGCCTTAAAAACCCCCAGAAAGCTTTCTGCTGCACTTACAATAAGTCTAAATGGCTTACCATGACCTTCAAGACCCCACATGAACTGGCTGCTGCCTGCCTGTCTGACCTCATCTTCTTCTATGCTCCACCACCCTAATTATGCTGCAGTTACACTGGCCTTGTGTCTGATCTATGAATTTGCCAAGCTTATTCCTGCCTTAGAGCATTCACATTCTCTTTTCTCTCTGCCTGAGACAGGTTTCCACTGTATCTTCATAGGGTTGAATCCTGATCATCTGTCTGAACTCAAATGTTGCTTCCTTATACAGGCCTTCCAGTCTATTCAATATATTCCATCCTCATGCACAGCTACTCTATATAATAGTTTCCCATCTTATTTTTTATCAACTAATCATGCCTCAAAATGGCTATGTTCATTTATTTTTTTAATTAAAAAAGTTTTTTTTTGCATGGGCAGCCACCAGCATGGCAGGTGAGAATTCTGCCACTGAGCCACTGTAGCACTGCCCTCATTTATTTTTTTTGATTACTTATTTTCCTTTCACCTTTCTGGAATACAAGATACATCAAGGCACTTGTGTTCTTTGCACTGTGCTACCCCCAGAGCCTAGCACTCTTTATGGCACAGATGGAGCTTAATAAACATATATTGAAGAAGTGAATAAAAGATTTTACTTCAAAACAAATGTATACTTAAAAACAATTAAAGCTATGGATCTTTCTCTGCCCTTTAGTTCCTATTAAATATTTACTTTGCAATTCTGGCAATTTTACCTCATGCCACATTCAGTTTTCAGTTAATTGCTCAGTCACTCCTAAATTACAGGGATTTATTGTAGCAATTAAAAGGACTATGCACATATAGTTATTCCTAACTTGCTATTCTTAGTCACATATATGGTTCTCCTGACATAAACTACAATGGCATCATGTAATCAGAAAAATATCAACTCGAAGTTGGAAAGTCAACTTTCTCGTATCAGCTTGTTTGTTTGTAATCGTTGTAATATGGAATTTGTTCTGTCTCTGATTTGACTGAAATCCCAAAAGGAATAAAATAATAAGGGAAAGTTTCCCACTTTCCACAATGAAGCATTTAACCCCTTATGCAATGTTTGCAAAGATCTGACCCCAAACTCATTTTTGTAGCCTTCAGCCTACACTCACTTGAGAGAATAAAATGTCTTGAGTTTGAAGAAGTTGGGAAACAGAATTATTTTTGCAGAAAGCTGTTGCAGCATGTGGCACTTTCCTTGCCTTTTCTCTGGAAGAGGCTAGAGTGTTGCTTTCCCTTCACCACAATGTGGGAGAGGTGCTTCATATAGACCACCTAGAAAACCTGCACTTTGGGGCTTGAAATTTAAGTGACATGGTTGACCAGATGCTTCTGGTGGCAGAAGAGGGTAGTGGTGATGATGTGATCATTCTGATAGTAGGTCAGAGTTGTGTGTTTACCAGAAACTAGAAAGGGGCCCATGGAAGAGGAGAGACCCAATGATTGTTTTTAAAAGAAGCCCAAGAAAGCATTCTGACAGGCATAAGGTATGCATAGCAGCTAGCAGTCTGAGATATGCCATGGAGTGCAGAAACTGAGGTGTGTTTTATGCCCTGAGTCGGAGGAGAGACCTCGCCCATATGGAGGGAGCTGCTGTGAAGTGCTCCTGGGAGAGGGCTTTCATGAGAGACTCCTGAAAGAAAGACTCAGGTTTAAATACCTACCACACAAATACTGTGACAATGCCAGTCTAATAAGACTCTCTCTCCTTCTCTCTACTCTGGCACTGAAAGGATCTGAAGCAGCAGCTTATCATCTGGGAAAATTTGGAGAACAAATGCCATGCCTGCCTCCCTATCTCACCCTTGATTTCCAGCTTGAAGATGGCCTGAGACTTTTATCATTTAAGTTTTAACTATTAAATGAAATGAAAGGCTTTCATTATTAAAAAGAGATTATTGCTGTGCCTGTAAGTAACTAGAGGATGTTTTGTTATCTAAGAGTCACCACTAAAAGTCATGGGACTGCTCTAGATTGCATCAAGAGTTTGGGAAGAACTAATACTACAGAGAAAGTTTGAATGGGTAGTGGGAATACTTTTCTAATGCATCCTATGAAGGCAGAATTTTCAATGTTCTTGTTCAGGGGTTGGCAAGTTGTAGTGCCTGAACCATATCTTTCCCACTATTTGTTTTTTGTTTGTTTGTTTGTTCGGTTATAGCCTGTGAGCTAAATAAGGTTCTTATGTTTTTAGATGGTTGGAAAACATCAAAAGAAGAATAATATTTAATATTATAGAAAAATTATATGAAATCCAAATTTTGATGTCCATAAATAAGTTTTTTTCCCCTTTATTAGAAAAGTTGTGGATTTAAGGAATAATGATGCATAAAATGTAGGATTCCCATACACCATCCCATCACCAACACCTTGCAATGGTGTGGAATATTTGTTGAATTGATGATAGCACATTTTATAATTGTATTATGAATAAAAATCCATGGTTTAACTTATGACTCACTATGTATGCAGTGTAATTCCATGGATTTAGAAAAATTATTTGGTTATCATATATACAATCTAGCTTTACCCCTTCTAATCACATTCAGATAGATGTTTCAATGCTGATAATTATATTCACAATGTTATTCTTCCATTGCCACCTTCCAATACCAAAATATTTCCATCATTTCAAATAGGAATGCTGTATATATAAATTTTTAAATTGTGAAATATAACATATATACAAAAAAACAATAAATTTCCAAGTATATTTTACAAGTAGTTATAGAACAGATTTTAAAGTTTGGTGTGGGTTACAGTCCCACGATTTTTCGATTTTTCTTCTAGCTGCTCCAAGACACTGGAGACCATCAGAAATACCAATATAATGATTCAGCAGTCATACTCATTTGTGAAATCCTATCTTCTCTGTTATACTCCTCCTTCTGTTTAGATAACATGTATGTATGTATGTATGTATATATATATATATATATATACAATAAATTCCAAAGTACATTGCAACAATTAGTTGTAGAACAGATTTCAGAGTTTGGTATAGGTTACAATTCCACATTTTTAGGCTTTTATTTCTAGCTGCTTTAAGGTACTGGAGGCTAAAAGAAATATCAGCATGATGATTCAGCATTCAAACTCATTTGTTAAACCCAACCTTCTCTGTATAACTCCACCTTCATCTTTGATCTTTTTCTCACTCTTTCATACTATTTGGGCTAGGCTCATTTACAGTTTTTCATGTCAGAAGGGGCTGTTGATAGTATTGGATGAGGGGATGGAACTAGTTGATATTCTGGAGAAGCTGGCCCCTCTGCATTTCAGAACTTATCTGGTCCAGGACCCATCTGGAGGTCGTAGATTTCTGGAAAGTTACCTTTGTGCATGGAAACTTTGTAGGATCTTATGTAACACCCTAGATGTTCTTTAGGATTGGCAAGAATGATTTTGGTTAGTGTTTGGCAAGCTATGAGAGGTAACAGTGTCTACTGAAGCACGTGTAAGATGATGTCCAGTGTAGCCACCCGATTCTATTTGAACTCTTTCAGCCAACACTGATACCTTATTTGTTTCACTTCTTTTCCCCCTTTTTTGTCAGGTTGACATTGTTGCTTCCATGGTGCCAGGGCCAGGCTCATCCCTAGGAGTCATGTCCCATGCTGCCTGAGAGACTTTCACCCCTGGATGTCATTTCTCACATAGGAAGGAGGACAATGATTTCACTTGCAGAGTTGGATTTAAAGAGAGAGAGGCCACATCTGAGCAACAAAAGAGGTCTTCCGGAAGTAATTCTTAGGCATACCTATAGCAGGTAAGCTTCTCTGCTATATACATAAGCTTCACAAGAGTAAGCCTCAAATAAAGGGCTTGGCCTATTAATTTGAGTACCCCTAATGTTTGGCACAGTATCAGGGGTTTCCCAGTGAAAAAATTTAATAGGTCCATAATTTGTTTTTGTCTCCCATCCTTCTAGGGACTTTGCCAATACTTTTTGATTATCTCCTTAATATACTTTGGGATGTATTCGGCCATTATATTAAGATATACAGGATTGAAGGCTCTCATTCTTATTCTGGAGCCCCTGTGTTTGGATTGTTTAAATGATCTATACATTTAAACTAGATTGAACTAGATTATGTGCTACAGAAAATTTAGGTTCTGGATTTAATAAAACTTTCTTCTTTTGGTCTCAAAGAGTAGGTGAAGTTCTAAAATACAGACAATGTCTTCCTTACCCCTGTATTCTGAATTACCTTAAGCCTGACCTGATCAGGCTTATCTCTAAACACCAGGTTATACATACATAAAACAGTCACTCAAATTCCAGAAATAACAATTATCACTCTGGACTAAATGTGACTGCTATAAAAGCTTATAATCTAGGTCTCTGTTTTCTTATAAGTATTCTCTAATGTGAGCATACAATATTTGCTCTTTTGTTTATGGCTTATTTTGCCTCACCAAATGTCTTACAGGCTCATGTACACCATTGCATGCCTCAGAACTTCATTCTTTTTTGTAGCAGCACGGTGTTTGATCATATGTTTATACCATTCTTCAATCTACTTCTTAGTCAGTGCATCTTTCAGCCACCTCCATCTACTGGGCTTCATGTATAATGTCCAAAGTCAACAGTCCATCAGCACTTTCAATTTTAGATAATTTCATTGTTCCCAAGAGAAAGATAGCCAATAAACATACCCTCACCAAACAGAAAATCCAAACCACCCCCTAACTCTAGTCCCTAATACAATACCATTATGTACCCCTGGTATTGTTGCGGTACTGTTGATGTTTTCCTGTTAAGCATAGCCCACAGGAAGGCTGTATATTTTAAGCCTGAACTTCTCATTCCCTATGTGCCCCCCATCCCTTGGTAAACTGTATTCTAGATTCTGATTCCATGAGTTTGCTTATTCTCATTGTTTCAAAACAGGGAGATCATACAATATTTGCC
Organism: Tamandua tetradactyla; assembly: GCF_023851605.1. Classification (NCBI taxonomy): domain Eukaryota; kingdom Metazoa; phylum Chordata; class Mammalia; order Pilosa; family Myrmecophagidae; genus Tamandua; species Tamandua tetradactyla. The sequence goes on from NC_135332.1 coordinate 120,856,822, forward strand.
TTTTTGTGTCTGGCTTATTTCATTCAACATGATGTCTTCAAGATTCATCCATGTTATCACATGTATCAGGACATCATTCCTTTTTATGGCTGAATAATATTCCATTGTACATATATATTCCAAATTTTGTTTACCATTCCTCAGTTGATGAGCACTTAGGTTGCTTCCATCTTTTGACAATTTTGGATAACACTGTTATGAATATCGATGTGCAATTTCTATTCAAGTGCCTGCTTTCAGTTCTTTTGGGGTATATACTTAGTAGTGGGATTGCCAGGTCTTATGGTACTTCTACACTTGTCTTTCAGAAGAACCACCAAATTGCTTTCCATTTTCCATTGCCACCTGCAATTAATGCTTGTTCCTATTTCTCTACAACCTCTCCAACACTTGTTATTTTCCTTTTTTTTTTAATAGCAGCCATTCTAATGTGTGTGAAATGGTATCTTGTGGTTTTGATTGGCAATTCTCTGAAGGCCAATGATGTTGAGCATGTTTTTATGTGCTTTATGGCCATTTGTATATCTTCTTTGGAAAGATGTCTGTTCAAATCTGTTGTTCACTTTTAAATTAGGTTATTTGTGTTTTGTTATGTTGAAAGATTTCTTTATATACTTTGGATATTAATCTTTTATAGAATATGTGGGCTCCAAATATTTTCTCCCATTGTGTAAGTTGTCCTTTTACTTTCATAATATAGGCCTTTGAGGTATAAAAGATTTTATTTTGATAAGGTATCATTTATGTATTTTTTACTCCTATATTTCCTTCTAGGTGTTTCTTCTAGCTCTTATATGTAAGTATTTGATCTATTTTGAATTGATTTTGTATGTGGAAGAAGTGGGGTGATCCTCTTTTTTTTTTTTTTTTTTTTTGCAAATGGATATACAATTTTCCCAGCACCCTTTGCTGAAGAGACTATTATTTTCCAATTGAATAGTTTTTGCCACCTTCTCAAAAATCAAGTGGCCAAAACTGTGAGGGTTGATTTCTGAGCTCTCACTTCTGTTCCATTGGTCTATATGTCTGTCTTTATGTTAGCACTAGCTGGTGATAAAGCAAAGATTTTCCTAAGCTTCAGTCCAAGGTCTGCCCTAGGCTGTGCAGGATTTTCCCTGTCTTCCTGGCCCCTGTTTTGTCCTGGGCTTTAGGTTGTTAGTTATTTTGGAGTTGCCCTGTTTTCAGGAGTTTGGTTGTTCCCTCTGTTTCCCAGGGGACAAATCTCCTTGTCCCAGACATCTGAAGCTGCCAAGCCTTTGTCCCAGACTACCTGCCCCCACACTTCTTTTATACTCCTTTCACTGGCTCATACTGCTTTTCCCTGGAGTGCAAATTCTGGGAGGAGGGTCACCCAAGAGAGGACTTTGCTAAGTTAGTCTTTCCCAGCTAAACAGGGCCAGGGAGCCATGAAGGGTGGACAGGCTATCTCCTACATGCCTTGTGGAAAGGGTCAGGAAGGGTGCCAAAAACTTCTCCAATGGGTCCTCAAAGTTAAGTTTCCCTGGACTTGCCAGCAAAGGTAGCCCCCTCAGCTAACATCCCCCCTGCCTCAGCCCTGAGGAAGTGCTATATCTTTAAATCTCCATCACTTCTACCCCTGTCCAGGGAGAATTGAAACAGTGGCTGCTGCAGACTTTGTCCAGGGTGGATTGAAACAATAGCTGTCCTCAGAGCCTGGACCCAGTGATCTGAACTCTCTAAACAAAAGCCGTGGTCAGTGATCAGCAGAGCACACCCCTGTTCTTAGGAAAGAGGATTTTTATGTCCCTTGTTAGTCAGCAGCAATTAACACAAGGACTGGACCTCAAGATTTCTTGCTGCAAGAGTGGGGAATGAGTGCCAGCAGCCACTGCGTGGAGAGAGCAATTTACAGTTCTTTACCATAATTTATCAGCCTCTTCCTCCTGCCCTTCCCTGGATGCTGTACAGTGTTCTTCTGGCCTTTGGAGTTTCAAAATAGTTGTTTCAGACAGTTCCTGACTGTTTAACAGTTGTTCTGGTGGAAGGATTGAGACCTGGAGCTCCCTACCACCTCCCCCTCCATCTTCCCTGAAAGCCCATACATACGGCTTTGCTGGAACACAGCCATGCTCATTTGTTTATGTATTATCTAGGGCAACGTTCACAGTACAATGATAAAGTTGAGTGGTTGCAGCAGAGATGATATTTTCTGGTTCCTGACAGAAAACTTTTGTTGGGCTCTTTACCAGTCACACGTTCATTGAGTACTTATTAGGAGCCAGGAAATTTTTTTAGACCCTAGGTATACCTCAGTGAACAAAAGAAAACTCTTGATTTATTGGATCTTAGGTTTTAATGAAAAGATGGATTCTAAATAAATAAATAATGATTTCTATTACTTGCTGACTATGTGCATTTAGACTTGTAACTTAAACTTAGGATGATCACATAATTTAGCGATCAAACTGGAATTGCTTTAAAAATTAAGAGTAGTATTAATAATTGTTCTAGGACAAGAGGCAATATAGAGGCAGGTGATAGTAGCACAGTTGCAGAGTTCTTGCCTGCCATGCCAGAGACCTGGGTTCGATTCCTGGTGTCTGCCCATGCAAAAAAAAGGAGGCAATGTAGGCTTACCCATGGAAACCCAGATGCATGGTCACTCTACACAACCATTTTCCTCATCTGCATAAGGGAAGTAATCATACCTGCCCTGTTTGTTTATGTCCCTGAGTTTTTGGGGAGGTAAAAAATAAGATCATGCTTATAAAAATGCCTCAGAAAACTGCACATCACCTTAAAATACTTCTTGTTTCAGCTTAGCCCCAATAGCCATGTGTTTTAGTCACTTTTTGTGAAAACCTTAATCTCTTTTCTTTCTTTCTTAGCAAGCACTTTACAGATACCCAGTCTTGAATCCCCTCAACTATATTCAAGTTCCACCTTTAAATTTTGGCTGCTGAGCATTGCTGAATCACATAATTTTATCAGTTGGTGACACAATGCACCAAGGTATGCAACTTTAGCAGAGGTCCTAGAGTGGCTTTATAATCTTTTGAGTCCTGCAGTTGTGACAGTAACCTTTCATCCCTACCTTGAATTCTCCATGTGCCCTGCCACACACTATGCTCTCAGCAAATGACCTTACCCTCTTCTTCACATAGGAAAAAAATGAGACCATCAAGCATGAACACCTTCAACTTTCTGCCCTGATCCTTACTAATGGACCTATGTCTACATTCTAGAAAGTCTTTATTCCTTTTTCTCCTGTGTCAGAAGAAGAGGGAGACATGTCCTGCTCAAGGCTTAGTTCTCCTCCTTCCATTTGTACATCTCTATACTTTAATCTTTCCCTCTATACCAGCTCCTTCCTTGTAGCTTAAAATACCAATCTTGTTAGAAGTGGAAGACTAATAAAATATAAACTCTCCTTTGTCCATATTATTTTGAGAACATCTATATGTTCTCTGCATATCAATTTCTGTTGAGTTTTAGACCTCAGCTAATTTACCTTGCATCCACAAAGCAGGCTGAATCAGTTCAATAGGAGGAGAATGTGCATATTAGGCCCCTGGTGAATATTAATTCATTAAAATACTTTATTGATGTTGAAATTCAGAAATGACTAAAAGAGTTGCTGATTTTAGGAAACTGGCATTCTAGTGAGATTTACAGACACACACACACACACACACACACAACCCAGATATTAAATTTCAGCAAGTTACTAAATATTTAAGGAAGAAATTATACTAATTCTATGAAATTTTTTCCAGAAAATAGAAGAGTGAACACTTTCCAATTAATTTTGTTAGAAAATCATTATCCTAATAAAAAGCCAGAAAAACGTATATCTCCTACAAACATGGACACACAAAAAACCTTAGTAAAGCAAATATAACAAAAATACATTATAAACAAGTTGTGTTTACTCATGAATACAAGTATGGTTCAACATTTGAAATCAGTCCATGAAAATTGTCTTATCATGAGATTAAAAAAGAAAACCATATGCTCATTTAATAGATGCAGAAAAAGTATTTGACAAAATTCAGCATTGTAATGATAAACTCTCAGCAAAATTGTAATTGAAGGGAACTCCTCAAACTGATAAAATACAATTTAAGGTCAAAAACTACATATATTTCTGAGAAATAGGAAACAAAGACTCTATCATTTCTATTCAGCTTTGTACCAGAGATCTTAATCAGTGCATTAAGGCAATAAAAATAAATAAACGGTTTACAGATTGGAATGAAAGAAATAAAATGGTCATATTTGCAGAAGATATGATTGCATAGAAATAGCAAAGAATCTACGACAATGTTACTAGAATTAACCAGAAGTCAGGGTCATAAGACACCATGTCAACATACAGAAATTAAATCTATTCCTCTATATTGCATAAACATTGGAATTTGAAATTAAAAATAAAATAATTTATATTAACATCATGATATGAAATATTTAGTGATGCATTTGACAAAATATGGCAAGATTTATACATTGAACATTGTATGAATTGACATGGTAGCCTATGTCAAACTCTGGGATCTATCCTGTAAACACCTTTTGGAGAGTGCTTTGAAAGCTATTGCTTTTTTACTTTTTTGTTTTGTATATATGTTATACTATACAATAACAAAAGTTTTAAAAAAAGAAAATTGTAAAACACTGCTGAAGGAAATTGAAGAAAACTTAAATGAAAGGAATGAGATACCTGTTCATGGATTGAAAGACTCAGTTTGTTAAGATGTCAATTCTTTCCAACTTGATGAATACGTTTAATGGATTCCTATCAACATCCCAGCAGGGTTATTTTGGTAAAATTTGACAAACTGATTAAAAAGCTTATATGGAGCTGCAAAGCACATATGATAGCTGTATTAGTTTCCTAGGGCTGCTTAGCAAAGTACCACAAACTGGTTGGCTCACAACAACAAAAATTTACTCTCAATTCTGGAGGCTAGAAGTCTCATATCAAGGTGTTGGCAAGGCATGCTCCCTCTAAAACCCCTAGAAAATACTTCTTCCTTGTCTCCTCTAGCTTCTGTGGTTGCATGCAGCCTTTGGCACTTCTTGGACTGTGGCAGCAATAACTGCCTCCATCTTCACATTGCTGTCTTCTCACTGTGTCCCCTCTGTGTCTTTGTATCTCCAAATCTCTCTCTCTATATATATAAGGACACTAGTCCTTGGATCCAGTATAACTTCATCTTAACTTGATTAACTATGCAAAGATCCTACTTCCAAATAAGGTCCCATTCAACAGTTACCAGAGGTTAGGTCTTCAACATAACTTTTTTAGGATACGCGATTCAACCCACAACAGCAACCAAAACAATTTAGATAAAAAAATAAAAAAACAAAGAACAAAGCTGGATTTATGCTACCTCATTCTAAGACCTATTATAAAACTGCAGTTATCAAAATAGTGTGGTATTAGCATAGAGACAGACAAATAGATCAATGACATAGCATAGAGAGAAATGCTGTTTCTCTTAGAAATGAATGTGTACATTTAATATGTACATAAATGTCAATGAATAATTGACACTTAATGTCAATTGATTTCCAATAAAGATGCTGTGCCAGTTTGAAAGGATGTACCCTAGAAAAGCCTGTTTTTAATACTAATCCCATTTTGTAAAGGCAGCCGTTTCTTCTAATCCCTGTTCAGTACTGTATGTTTGAAACCAATTAGATCATCTCCCTGGAGATGTGACTCAATCAAGAGTGGTTGTTAGACTGAATTAGCTTAATACTAATTCAAGTGGGTCTTGATTGGTTTACTAGAGTTCTATAAAAGAAGAAACATTTTGGAGAGATTCAGAGAGAGCAGAGCAGAATGACATAGCCACAAGAAGCAGAGTCCACCAGCCAGTGACTTTTGAAGATGAAGAAGGAAAATGCCTCCTGGGGAGCTTCATGAAATAGGAAGCCAGGGGAAGAAGCTAGCAGATGATGCCATGTTTGCCATGTGTCCTTCCAGATGAGAGAGAAAACCCTGACCGTGTTCACCATATGCCTTTCCAGATGAGAGAGAAACTCTTGACTGTGTTCACCATGTGCCTTCTCACTTGAGAGAAAAACCCTGAACTTCATCAGCTTTCTTGAACCCAGGTATCTTTCCCTGGATGCCTTAGATTGGACATTTCTATAGACTTGTTTTAATTGGGACATTTTCTTGGCCTTAGAACTGTAAACTAGCAACTTATTAAATTCACCTTTTTAAAAGCCATTCCATTTCTGGTATATTGCATTCTGGCAGCTAGCAAACTAGAACAGAGGCCAAGATAATTCAATGGAGAGAAAGGATCATGCAACAACTGTCCATCCAAATCCCCTCAAAATTAACTAGAAAAGAAACTTAGAATGAAATATAAGAACTAAAATGACAAAACTTTCAGCACAAATATAGAAGAAAATATGAGTAATTTTGAAAAAGAAAAAAAATTGGACTTCATCAGAGGGAAAGCTCTTCTCCTGTTTGAAAGACACTGTCATGAAATACAATTTTTCAAAAAGTAGGTTATATATTGAAAATATTTGCAAAACACATATTAACCTAGAACAAGTATGCAAAATATCCATTGTGCTCTTACAATTCAATAGCAAGAAGACAAAATAAGCAATGTTTAAAATGGGCAGGAAATCTGACCAGACACTTTACCAGAGGAGATATACAGAGGACAAATACGCACATGAAAATAGACTCAACATCATTAGACATTAAGGAAATGCAAACTAAATGACTAAAATGACAAAAAGTGACACTACCAATTTCTGGAAAAGATGGGGAGCAATTATAAGTCCCATATATTTGCTTAAGGGGTTGTAAATGTTACAACTACTTTGGAGAACAGTCTGGCAGTTTCTAGTCAAGTTAAACATACACTTACAATAAGACCCAGAAATCCCCTCCTAGGTAATTACCCAAGAAAATGTAAACATAGGTCCACAAAAAAAAGGCCTGCCTATGAATTTATACAGCACCTTTATTCATTAGCCCCAAGAGAAAACAATTCAAATGCGTAATAGCTTACTGATGGATCATCAAATTCTGGCTTGTTCATACACTGGAATACTATAAAGGCAATTAAAAAAACTACAAACTTCTGATGCATGCGCCAGTATGGATGAAATTCAAAAGCATTGTACTAGACAAAAGGAGCTAGGCAAAAAGGCTAGATACCATTTGATTTTATTTAAATGACATTCTGTTAAAGGCAAAACTACATGGACAAACATCAGATCAATTTCCGGGGATGGGAGTATGGAGGGAGATTTGATTAGGAAGGGGTGACAGAAAATTTCTATGTCTTGATTGTGGTGGTGGTTTATAACTGTATATGGTGGTCAAAACTCACACTGTACACTTAAAAGTCTGGGTTTCACTGCATGTAAACTTTTCCCTCAAATAAATCTGATTTAAACAAAATTAAGTGTATCGATACTATGATAGACATATGTAGAAAGAATTTGGAAAGCACAGATCAGGGAAATACAACCTGCAATTGAGTGATGGGCTGCATTGAGACAATGGGCTCTATAGTCATCCCACATGACACTGAGCGTTAAATGCACAAACAATGAGATGTGAAATGCTTAGGGTGAGGGGATGTTGACTCATGTTATATAAAAGCACCATTGCACCCATGTTCCTGTCCACTTGCCTCTCCACTCTCTGAAGGCAGGCATTGGGGCTCATTCATCCTGTTAGTCCTAGTCATTAGCAGAGTGCTTGGAAATTCACAGGCACACCATAAATGTTCCTTGATTGATGGACTGAGAATCTAGTGGGAAATTGGCCTTATGCTTTCTGACCTCAGCCTGAAAGTTACTCTTCTCAAAAATAGGAGTATAGTTTAAAGTAGTTTTTCTTATTTCCAAATAGGGACAGAACACAGGGGCAGTAGATAATGACTATAGAATGCTTTGGTTGGATAATGGAGGTAAAATCCCAAGCAAACAGAAAAAGTTACTGGAAATAAGTAGCAGCAGGAATTCTTAGTAATGCCAATAATTAAAAGGGTTAGTTGAGTTTAATATAAGAAATATTTAAAATAATGAGGGAGAACACTTAAAATAGCTTGAAGATTTCAAATAGAACCTTAGAAAACCTGGAGATACTAACAATAGCTCTGTAAAAGAAACTGTCAGATTCATGTCGAGGAAGAATGGTGTGAGAAGATTCTTAGCCAAATCTGCAAGGTGAAAAGAGAAGTATAGAATATATATTGGAGAAGGATATGAAAGTAAGATTAGAAATATATTTTATGCCATGATTCTTTATTTGTGTCCAGTTAAGTCTTCTTAATTGTGAATTAAACTCAACTAACATTTTTTGTTCTTTCCATAAAGTCCCAAATATAAGAACCCTAAATTCTTGTATCAAGTATCAATATAACAAGATATAGGATTTTTAATCAACCCACATGTTGTTTCACTAGGATATATTCACTAGAGTCAGAAAAAAAAAAAAACAGGCAAGTGAGTACCTTTTTGGGGGGACTATTGTCTCAATTAGATTTGTTTCAGATGGGAGGATGTACATTTCTTAAATCCATGTACATCTTTGAAATTCATGGATCTGGGTTGCACTCCTTGATCAATCACTTGGCTTGCCAGTGTTCTTAACTTACTTGCTCAATATTTCTTCTTTTGCATCTGTAATTCAGCCTTATATTAATTTAACAATCTGTTTTGATTCCAGCAGCACTCCCAAAGAGATATACTTATTTAATTTCCCTCACCCCTCCACAAATTCTTAAGTTTCAGCTACATCCAAATGTTTACTGTTCTTCAATTATGTTCACCTGGTCTCCTCTATAGGCAGATCCACAGGCTTTCTCCTAGAAGTCTGCTGGTTTTCCCAAGCCTGGCAGGATGCTAGTTAGGTGTACTTCCTGATAAGGTGCTTATCTCATTGTATAGCATGCATATATTTATTTTCCTTTTCTCTAGGCAGTAAGTTTCTGTAGTTTGGAACCAAATCTGTATTATTCATCCTTGTATTCCAGAACTGATTACTATGCTTTGTTCATAATAGATATTCTATAAATATGTATCGAAAAGAAATGAATATTCATGAATTATAATTGTCCTCATATTAACTATCAAGTGAAAAAAACCCAGAATCTTAAGAGCTAAACAACATCCATCCTGCTGAAGAGTTGTAAGAGTTTTCATAATCAGTACCTACTAGAGCCTGAACCTTTTCTTATTTTCATGTAACTAAGTACAAAGTTAAGTAAGCAACAGGCCAGGCAGATAATACAATAACATTCTCATGAATTTCTTTTAACCTCCTGCTAGGAAGCTAATATGTTGGAGGCAGGGCAGTGGTAGTAAAGAAAGAATAAAATATCTTCTGAACAGTGATTCTACTTAAATATTTCCTTAATAAATGCCACAGCACTTGGGAATTCATTAAAGGGAAGAACCCTCTTTTCTATATGTTATCTGCAGCTTCAGCAATAGGAGAGATAATTAAGAGAGTGTTTGAACGAAGCTCTACTTTCTCAGCAGTAGCCTAATAGCTATGATTTTCCTAAAAAGGACTTTCCTAATAACCCATAAGCTTTCCTAATCCCTTATTCAGACCTGTTTTCTGTCACTTAATAAAAATAGAGCAGTTCTAGAACCCAACACTGAAAGTGCTTAAAATAGCAGAGTCTTCCTTAACAGAGAAGATGGACTGGCTAATCTTTGCTAGCTGAATACTTTCCTTCCTGTCCCATCTTTCTCAACTGTACAGGACTTCAATTCAAGATATTAATTTCAAGCAATATTTATTCATATTTGTTACCTTAAAAACAGGATGTTAAAGAAGCTAGATAAATTGGTTAAAAAAGAAACATCATTTCTAGTACTAACTAGTAGAAAGAACATATTTCAAATCAATAAAGTAGATATAAAAAATTGAAACAATATCTGAAAAATTGGAGTCCATATTTAGAAATCTTCTTAGTATTGAGTAAATTTTTGGTTGCAAGGCTATTTGTATTACAAGAACAAGTTAAATAATTGGGTCGATATAAGAGGTGAAGCATCCCATGATTAAATCATATTTCTCATGGATAAATGATCTTAAGATAAAATGTTTAAATGCTTATGTTATAATTTAATAAAAGCAAAGTGAAGAAGAAAATAGAAATAATTATGTAAATGACCCATGCTTTCATAAATTTAATAAAATTTCCATCTATAACATCTAAATTATTAGGATAAAGTTTTTGTTTGGGGGTTGCCTGATAATTTCCTCAGGTTTACATTTTCTGCCATATTTCTGATAGCATTGATACTACGTGTACAATGGGTGTTAGAAATTTACATAACTTCAAGAAATTATAAGCTATAACATAGTAAGCTAAGAAAATTGAACATATATCTTCATTGAAGATAAACTCCATCATTTGAAGATTTAAAAAATTCCTCCTTTCTTTTCAATATTGAAATACTTCATTTTATTTTATTTTCTGATTACATTTCTTAGCACTTCCAGAAAATTAACTATAGCAGTGACCTGAGCACCCTTGGTTATTCCTAATATGAATGGAATTACTTTCTATTTCAACTTTAAACATAACATTTAATAAAATGGCATAAATATTCATATCATGTGAAGATACTATTCTTCTATATCAGTTTCATTAAGGGTTATATCTTTTTTTTTTTTTGTCCAAGGAAAGAAAGATGCTAATAGTAATAGTGAAAAGCACATTCATAGTAAACTCTTAGAAGTAAAAAACAAAAATACTCCAAAGCCAATCATTTCAGACCAAGTCACACACTCATTACTCAGCTTCCCTTCTTCAGTGAATCAGATCATTGAAATGGGCTTGCTTGAGCACTTTTCAGACACGAATCACTATCACCATGAGAATTGACTATTTACAAAGTTGCTAAAAGACCAAAGAATAACAAGACATTTCCTTGAGTTACAAAGGAAAAGATGTCAAAATCCTCCTGGCTTTAGGCATTTAGGAAAAAATGCCTATAAAAATAAAAAATTAAATATTAAGAACACATTTCTCATACTCCACAAATATATACTTAAGTTGGATTACAAGTATATGGGCATAATATATTACAAATATCACATTATAAATAATATTTCAAGTTTAAACATTGAAGCTCTTTTTCTAAGTTCAGTACCTGTCTAAGAAATGGAAATAGTAACACCTGATTCTAAGAAAAAGAGAACACAGTGTATGCACTTTTTTTCACATGGACAGGCACTGGGAATCGAACCCAGGTCTCCAGCATGGCAGGTGAGAACTCTGCCTGCTGAGCCACTGTGACCTGCACTGTATGTACTTTTTTTTTTATTAATTAACGGAAAAAAAGAAATTAACCCTACATTTAGAAATCATACCATTCTACATATGCAATCAGTAATTCTTAACATCATCACATAGATGCATGATCATCGTTTCTTAGTACATTTGCATCGGTTTAAAGGGTTATATCTTAATATCAAAGAATATTAAATTATCAATTGCCTTTTGATCATCTGTCAAAAATATCTTTGATTATGCTCCTGTGATCTATTAATAGAATTAACTATATTGACTGATTCCTAACATTAAATGATAATTGCACTCTCTTTTTCAATATATTGCTGGGTTTATTTGCTAGTATTTAATTTAGAATTTGCATCTACCTTTCCATCAGTTGTTGTTATCAGGGTAAGTTCACTGTTACATTTATTATTTGTATTAATTAGGAATACCTCCTTTTTGTTTTATTCTATGGAACAGTTAAAGAGAAGAGAAAATCTACTTCTTGTAAATTTTGAAAAATTTGACTATAGAAGAGAATAGATTATGAGCCTTTTTAAGGAAAATTCATTTACACAGCTTTAAATTTCATATTTACTGATCTATTTAATTTGCTTTCTTTTTGAGTCAGTTTTGGACATTTATCCATAAATATCATAAATTCCATCAGGACGTTCAAATTTCAAATTTATCATTTAATTTTTTATATGTGTATGTGACATTACTTAATACTTTTTAAAAGTCTACCACAGGGCGCAAGGGTGGTTCAGTGGTAGAATGCTCGCCTTCCATGCGGGAGACCCAGGTTGGATTCCCGGACCATGCACCACCCTCCCAGCCGCCAAAAAAAAGTCTACTGTATAGCTTTGGTTATATTTACTTTCTTATTCTTAATGTTTTGTAACTAATCAACTAATCTTTCTCAATCTGTTATTCCTCATGTTCTCTTTCTCTCTCTTTCTCTCTCTCATTGATGTGTCTGTTCAGTTTTTTCTTTTTAAAAAATGTAAGCTTTGACTGTATTTATTAACTTTACTATTTTATTTTTCTCTCTTTTACACTTATATATGTAGAAATATTTTTCTCTCCTAGTAGTTTCTGCTTGGCTTTAGGATGTTGTAGCAGAAGCTGTCAGTGACCCACCCAATATCCAGATTCCAATTTAAACTAAATAATAGGATCCTGATACTAATTTGGGCAGCAATAAGTCTTGTTTGAAAAGTGTATGTCCATGTCTCCTTTGAAGACTTACATGTGACCATTTCACAAATGGCCAATTAGATGTAAATGGAAGGTAGACTTTGAGTGGGACTTTGAGATGAGTACTTAAAGAAGTTGTCTTTCCAAGTCCACTTTTTCTGGTTGGAATGTGAATATGATGGACAGAGAATTGGTAGCCATCTTTATTGAATCCACCTTGAAGCACTGCAAAGCATAAAGATAGCAGAAGGACTGGAGGTCACGCAAGCCTCATTTAGACATTGCTACCTATCATAACTTAACAAACCCCAACCAAAACTATTACAGCCAATCCTAAAGAACACCTAGGGCAATAAAGCACATTCTACAAAGGTTCCATGCACTAGGGTAACTTTCCAGAAACCTACAACCTCCAGATAGCTCCCTGGACCATATAAGTCCTGAAACCTAGAGGGCCCAGCCTCTCCAGAACATCAGGTAGTTCCATCTCCCTACCCCATATTACTGACAGCCCCTTCCAACATGAAAACGTTACAATGGTCACAGCCCCAATACTCCTAGAGAGTGGGATAGAAAGATCAAAGGTGATGGCGGAGTTATACAGAGAGAGTAGGGAGTTAATTTGTTCATTAACAAATGAATATGATTGCTGAATCATTAAATTGGTATTTCTTTTAGTCTCCAGTACCTTAGAGCAGCTAGAAGATGAAAACTAAAATTGTGGAATTGTTACACATACCAACTCTGAAATTTGTTAACTAATTGTTGCACTGTGCTTTGGAATTTATTGCTTTTTTGTATGCATATTATTTTTCACGAAAAAGAAAAAAAAAGTCGATTGTGATGATAAAAAAATATTTATTTCTCCTGAAAAAAAAAGATAGCAGAAGGAAATTAGATTGTTAATGAAAACCCCAAACCAGCCGTCAGGTGCTTACTTCTGGATTTCTAAAGTGAGAGAAAAATAAAATTGCTACCATCATCCAGTTCTCACTTTAATCTATTACTCTTTTAAAGGGAAAGTCTTATTTTGTCTAGAGTAAATATTATTTGTCTTGATTCCTAAGTTGTTGAGGATTGACATTGTCATCTTTCTGTTTTGGTTTGTTTGATGCCTTTGTTATATCTTTCTCAAGCTTTGATTGTTGGTCTTTTGTTATCATTTGGTTTTAGGTAAGACTTGTAAAATGCTCATTATAAAAGTTAATGGCCTCAATGCACTGTTTAATAATAGCCCCTTTTATTGAATATTTACTATGCGCACTGTGATAACAATTTTGATATTTTTTTCTTGATTTGGTCATAAGTTCTCAGGAATGCTCTTATCACCATCTTATAGATGAGGGAACTAACTGAAGCTAAAAGAGGTGACATGATTTGTTCAAGGCGAAGCTTCTGGTACATGGCAGAGAAAGAATTTGAATCCAGACTTTTGTGAGTCCCAATATTTGCAGTGCTGCCTCATACAGCCTGTTCTAGCTTGCTAGCTGCCAGAATGCAATATTCCAGAAACAGAATGGCTTTTAAAAGGGGAAACTTATTAATCAGCAAGTCCACAGTTCTAAGGCCATGAAAATGTCCCAACTAAAGCAAGGCTATAGAAATGCCCAATCTAAGGCATCTAGGGTAAGATACCTTGGTTCAAGAAGGCTGATGATATTCAGAGTTTCTCTCACAACTGGAAAGGCACATGGCAAACATGGTGGCATCTGCTAGTTTTCTCTTCTGACTTTTTTTTTCATGAAGCGCCCCTGGGGATGTTTTCCTTCTTCAACTCCAAAGGTCTCTGTAGCTCTTTCCAAAATGTCTCCCTCTTAAAGGGCTCTAGTAAGCAACTCCACCTTCAATGAGTGGAGACACACCTTCATAGAAATCATCTAATCAAAAGTTACCACCCATAATTGGGTAGGCCACATTTCCATAGGAACAATAAAAAGCTCTCAACCAACAATATTGAGTGAGTATTAAAGGACCTGGCTTTTCTGGGGTCTACCACAGATTCAAACCAGCACATTCCACCCTTTGGACCCCTCAAAGACATGATAGTTCCAAATGCAAATGTATTCATTCCATAACAATATCAGAAAGTTTTAAATCACTTCATTAACAATATAAATGCAATACAAAGTCAGAAACAGTACAAAATCTCAAATTCAACTACAGGCATGCTCTAAGGCAAAATCATCTTCTGGCTCTGGACCTGTAAAACTCAGAACAAGTTATCTGCTGCCAATATACAAAGGAGGAATAACAGTCATAGGATACACGCATCCCTTTCCATAGTGAGAAATTGGAAGGAACACAGGGGTTACCAGACCCATACAGTTTTGAAAACTTGCTGGGAAAAGTCCATTTGATTTCAAAGTCTGAGAGTCATTTATTCTTGGGGCTTTAGAAAGTGACAGCCCCACACTTTCCAAGGGCATAGGCAGCAACTCACCTCTCTCTATGAATGCAACCTTGAAGGACATTGGAGAGACCCTCTTTTTCTCAGCTCCACCCTCTCCAAGCATCGGGGCTGCACCCAGGCTCTCTGCCATCTCTGGGACACATGCACAACCATTCCTTGTGGTGGCAGCCTGGCTCTCCTCAATCCCCAAGGAATGTGCTCCACCCTCTCCAAGACCTGAAGTGGCACTACTCTTCTACTGCCATGAGGTGGAAGGCCCATCCTCTGCCTTCAGGACAAACTCACCCTCTCCAAGTGATTGGGTGGGTCTGCTTTCCTGGTCTGAGGTTTCTTGACTCTAGACTTTAGCTTCCATAGTTCTGCCTCTGAAGTTATTTTTTCTCCAATGTGTCCTTTTGTGTCCCTCTCATTCCAGACTGGATCCGTTTATACAGATCCTGAAACACTCTTGTTGGTTTTCTGCATAGTAAGCTTGGATCATGCCCATCAAACATAAGGAGTTTCCACATATCCTTCCTGGATAACTCCATCTCCAATCCAGGCTTTCTCTGAAATGGCTGACTGGCTCCACATTTAGTCAAATCCTCATGTGGGGCACCATTTTCTGGCATCTCCCTTCCTGGAAGCCCAGAATTTTCCACAGCATCAATTTCTGGTTTCTTGGTACCCAAGAGTTCAGTTCTCAACTTTTCTCTTTCCTGTTGCATTTGACTATAGGCTGCAAGGAGAAATCAGACTGCACTTTCCACATTTAATTTAGAAATTTGGAAATCTCTTCTGCTAAATATACAAGTTTCATGGCTCTTAAAATCTGCCTTCTAGCCAAAGCCACTAGTCAATTTTGCCATATCTGCCATTTTAAAACAAGGATCTCCTTTCTTCCAGTTTGCAATAACAAATGTCTCATTTCTGTGTAGTACCTTGCCAGAGACATCTCTAGAGTCTGTATTTCTACCAACAGTCTCTTCAAAGCACTTTAGGCCTTCTCTGTTGAGCTCCTCACAACTCTTCTAAAATCTTCCCCTTATCCATTTAGAAAACCATTCCATTCCACATGTTTGGTGTTTGCAAACTGCAGCAGCACCTCACTTGTCCAATACCAAAATCTGTTCTTTTTTGCTAGCTGCCAGAATGCAATATACCAGAAACAGAACAGCTTTTAAAAGGGGGAATTTATTAAGTTGCAAGTTTATGGTTCTAAGGCTGTGAAAATGTCCTAACTAAAGCAAGGCTATAGAAATGTTCAATCTAAGGCATCCAGGGAAAGATATCTTGGTTCAAGCAGGAAGATAACATTTAGGGTTTCTCTTGCAGCTGGAAAGGCACATGGCAAACATAGTGGCATCTGCTAGCTTTCTCCCCCAGCTTCCTGTTTCATGAAGCATACCCAGAGAACTTTTCCTTCCTCATCTCCAAAGGTCTCTGGCTGTTCAGGCTCTCTAGCTCTTTCCAAAATGGTTCCCTCTTAAAGGGGTCTAGTAAGCAACCCCATCTTGGGGTTGTTTGGTGGAGACACACTTTCATGAAAATCATCTAATCAAAAGCTACTGCCCACAATTGAGTGGGTCACATCTCCATGGGAACAGTTTAAAAGCTCCCAGCCAACAATATTGATGATGATTAAAGGCCTTGGGTATTCTGGGGTCCACCAAGATTCAAACTGGCACAGAGCCCATGACTTGTATGTGAGAATTATGGAAAGTACTCTTTTATTCATATTTATAATTATCTTATGTTGTGTGATTTTTTATTCAATTTTTTTAACATTTGTTTTCCTCAAGTTTTTCCTCACTCTCTGGTAAGATTCATACACTGCAGTCTGAACTAATTGAAATATTCAGAGATGTTCTGGAAGAGCAGGTCGACTCCTTTCTAGACCAGCACAGCTCAGAATGAGCTGGTCATTATCGAGATGTTTACTGTTTCATGCAGAAAAAAAATCAATAGACCATTTAAGTCTTCTCAGTAAAATGAAAGCAAAATATGGGTGGGATTTTTAATGATGGTCCAATTTGTGAGCTAGTCATTTAAGTTCAATATTCACCAACTATTAAAATGTTTTTCTCATCACATGCCACAGATAAGGAAATGTGGTAGCTTTATGATTTTTCCTTAAAAAAAAAAAACTTCATGAAATTAAATGATATCTGGATTCTAACACAGTTAGTTCCTAGCCCAAACATTAAAATATATGTTCTATGGGTTCCTTGTCCCACATTTAGCAATTTGAACATATGTGTGGTGTATATATAGAACAGACAGAAGAGATTCTTGAAGTTAAAATTTTAAAATCCTATTGTTTTTACAAATAACAACACTTACTAACTAGTCATAGATGAGTATTAATTTCTGCCAGCTATAAATGCTGACTTCATTTGTTAATGATCTTGTGTGGGGACAGAACTGTTAAAATTTAAAATGAGTATAAACAGTTTATATTCTCACAGAAAGCTAATCAATGATTACCAAAGAGAGAAAAAGTTTCAGCCCAATTCAAAACCATATATAGAGATACTCTCAAGCTTTGGCATTAACAGATTAATTTTTAAAATATTATCCATATCATTCTGCTTTAGAAATTTCAAATAGGCTTTTCATAATTTTTGTCTAGGTGAAACGGTCAGAAAAAATAATAAATAGCATTGGAAATAGAAAAGAAGACAAATTAATATCAGTATTCAAAAATTGTTGCAGGAGATTTCAGTCGCATGAGAATATTTTAAGTAGACATTATTAATATCAAATTATATTTCCTATATTCAGCTTGACATGCATGTTGTTACCCAACTGTTAGAAAATTACTATGTACTTGGAGAAAATGACATAATGGGAGTTGTACTAACTAACTTACTTATGCTTAAAACTATTTAGCTATTGCACATTTAAAATGATCACTTTTCAGTTATTTTGGGATGAAATTGACCTAGACAGAAGTCTGTGACTTCTGGAAAATTAATTTTGTTTTTAGTTTATGGTAGTTTCAAAGTTTGGTGACAGTCACATTAAAAATCAGTATAGTAACAGTAGAAGACTGCTTTTTGCTCATGAGTAAAACAAAGAGAAAGATGTTACTATGTCATTATCCTCATTTTCTTATGGATAGGATTAAAAAACATAACTTTTCTTTTGAACTTGATTATCCTAAACCATAACCTGAGAAGTTTTGAATTAAATTTAAAAACATTAAAGGAATACAAATGAATACAGATTTTACAAACAATGTTTTTCCGTAGGAAGAAAATAACGGCTGCCAGGGAGTCACCAACATTCAATTCAGGCATCATAAAATAAACACAGTATCCCTAGACACTAGGGACCTATAAATATAAGTGAGATATGATCTCTATCTTCAAGGAACTCATGGTGCAGGAAATATAGAGCCTAGATAAGTGTAAATCAAAACAGAAAAAATTCCAGACTTCTTTGCAGGTGAATCTCTCCCCCTTTTGTCCCTCCATGCCACCTACACCCTCCTCCACACAAACTCATACCTTAAGGACCTTTATATATATTGATGTTCTTCAAGGCTAGTCCTTGGTACCAGTCTCTTCTGATGTTCTATATTTTCTAAGCAATCATTAGGCCAATGAGTCCTAAAATTTACATCAAGCCCAGACTCCTTTTTTGATTATAAGTGTTCCTTAAACACAACTTTCCCAAACCTTAACTCAGGTTCTCTTCTTCCATACCTGACCTTCTTCAGTTGTTCTTTGTCTCGGTGGATGGACCCATCATTCAATATGCAAGATCCTGAAACTTTGACATCTTCTTCTCCCTCACTTTCCATATCAAACCATCACTAAGTCTAACTGAGTTCATGATCTAAATATTTTTTACACCTGTTCAGTTTTATTAATCTCTAATGACACTGCCATAACCTAAGCCAACATCACCACACACC
The DNA here is from genome assembly GCF_023851605.1 of Tamandua tetradactyla. Taxonomy (NCBI): domain Eukaryota; kingdom Metazoa; phylum Chordata; class Mammalia; order Pilosa; family Myrmecophagidae; genus Tamandua; species Tamandua tetradactyla. The sequence continues at coordinate 120,875,579 of NC_135332.1, forward strand.
TGAGCTACTAAAATAGTCTCATAACTCCTTCATTTGCATCGACTTTTCTTATCCTTGGATCAATTCCCCATGCTACAACCAGAAAGATCTTTTCAAAACTATCATCTCCCCTGCTTAAAATTCATAAAATGTTTCCATTTTTCTTAGAATTAAGACAAAACCTTGGTACTCCATATCACGTATCAAATATATCTCACATCATTCAGCCCTTGCTTTTGACCGTTGACATCCAGTTCCTCAAATAAACCAAGGCCTCTTCCACCACAGGGATTTTGCTGTTTCAATTCCATTTACTTAGAATGCTCTTTCTCTCCTCTTCATCTATTTAAATCCTAATAGTCTTTCAGATCAAAGTTTCCTGTCTGTTCCTCATAAAATCCATCCCAATCCCCCAGAACAAACCACTAATGCTTTCTCACAGAACTGTGTTTCATTTTTATACAGTTTTTCCTCAGTTCATCTCAGTTTCTCCTTATATTTTAGGGTTGCTATTTAATTAATATCTGTCTTTTGGTACATGAAAGCAGAAAGTCTCACATGACAGAGCAGCCTGCATGGTTCATAGTAAGTTTTCAATAAATATTTGTTGAATGAATGGATAGATGGAAGGATGGAGCGATAAATGGAGGAGAAAGTTGAGAAGAAGCAAGATAAATTAAAAACAGAGGAAGAATTTATTTAATTCTGAAAGTGGGATTGGGATAGGTTTCTTGAAGGTGGTGGCTTTTGAGCTGACACTTAATGAATTGAGACATAGTAGAAAGCTCTTATAGGTTAAAGGGAGAAAATTTTCTTAAAGTAAGCAAATGTAAAAGTTTTTAGATGCTGGTGGCATGACAATATAGTCAATGTGGTCACAGATGGATCTGTGAGGTTAGGAAACTAATCTGAGGCTGGTACATGAAGTTCATATAATGGCATAGTAAGACTTTTATTTGGTAGACAGTGAGAAATCAATGAAGATTTGGAGGGGGGAAGTGCCATTATCTGACCTGCTGAAAGATAAGTTGAATATGAAAGATGGACTAGTGAGGCAAGAGATAGGAAACATAAAGACTAGTTGAGAAGCTAATCCAGGCAAGAGGGTGAATAGCTACAGCAGAAGTAGAATTGGAACAGAGAAAAGGAATGTTTTAGTTTGCAAAAACTGCTGGAATGTAATATGCCAGAGATGGAATGGCTTTAAAAAGAGGATTTATTATATAAAAAGAGGATTCTATGGCCTTAAAAATGTCCAAAATGAGGAATCCAGAGAGAGATACCTTGACTCTGAAGAAAGGGCAAATGGTGTGCGGGATTTCTCAATCAGCTGGGAAGGCACGTGGCTGGCATCTGAGGTTCTTGCTTAGCTTCTCTGGGGCAAACTCTGGATTTCTTCTCTTACCTTCCCTGGGCTGTCTCCAGGTTCTGGCTTTTCTGTACTGTAGGTCCTTGCTTAGCATTTCATGGGAAGGCACATTGTGATGTCTGTTGGGCTCCGGGTTCAAACATGTCTCCAAGTATCCATGTGTTGGCAGTCTAAGCATTTCCAAATGTCTGAGTCTATGTCGGCTCTGAGCTGTTTCTCTCTTCATGAGCTCTTTTAAAGATTCCAGTAAATTAATCAAGATCCACATTGAATGGGCAGAGTCAAATCTCCATCTAATGAAAATGTCACACCCACAGTTGGATGCATCACATCTCCATGGAAGTAAACTAATCAAAAGGTCACACCCACAATTAGGGTGTGTTGCATCTCCATGGAAGCAACTTAATCAAGAGGTTCCACCCTAAACATTAGGTCTGGCCCCACCAGATTGGATCAGGATTGGAAGAACATGTTTTTTGGGGGGTACATATCAATTTCAAACCAGCACAAGGGGTTAACACATTTCAGAGAATGCATCAATGGTCCTGAGGTGACCATTTGAATTGGGATGGGAGTGGTAAGGTGATGAGATTGAAGATGATTTTGATTTCTCTGATCTGCATGATGAGGTAGATGGAGCATTAATCCCAGAGATAAAATCCATAGGAGGAAATCAAGGATTGCAAAAAGTAGTGAGGGGTAAAATCTGTTCAGATTGGAAAAATTGGGCATATCAATATAACAATCTTATGGAGATGAGCAGTAGAAAAAAGTTGCGGTCCTGCCCATATACCCTGGCAGAAGGAGTACTTGTCCTGGGACCCAGAATTTAGAGGGTTCCATTCTGGATCTGGTCTGGTTGTCCAAGAAATCTGCAAATCCAAGTGAATGTGCCCATTAGGAGCCCATTGCCCTCTATTAAACTAGCTCTGGGTTTCTGGGACCCTGGATAGCATGTCCAAATTTCCCTAAGTCCACTTCTAGGACTAGTACAAGTCTCTTCATTGGTTCCATCCTTGTAATGTGTCTTAGGCCAAAGAGATGCTCAAAAGACAGGGGGTTGAAAGGGTATGGCTGGACCCTGTACCTGGAGTCTCTGAAGGTCCACATGCTCTATGGGGCTCCATTTGGAGTTTATTCAGAGGCAGGCGATGAGGGAGAAAAGGAGAAGAACATAGACCAGGGATGGCTCTCCCTTTTATTATGTACTGAGGAGGAATTCTCAGAGGTTTAAGAGCTCTAAATTTAAAACTGGATATCCAAGTTGCCATGAAGCCATGTTTTTTAGAGTAGATGAGTCAACATATTTTATTTAACAATTTTTTAGCTTGATTTATAATTTCAAAATATTTAGACAGATGGGATTTAAGTTTCCATTTGTACTTTTGCACAAAGCTTTGCAAAGGTTAGGAGAAGGTTAGTTTGAAGATTCAACTGTGGGTATCTGTTCAGATATTAAGACCGTTATATGAATTTGAGAATAATAAGCATAAAGATGTTAACTGACACCACAGATATGTAAAAAGTCTACTCTGGACCAAGCCCAGACTCAGAAGAAAATTATGGAAGATTGTATATTGAGCAGGTATAAGAAAGAAGTGAGTGAATGAGACACAGATGAGCAGTAGGAAAGGTAGAACATGCAGTCATGGATGCCCATAATCAGATCAAGGTAGACAGGAGCTGAGAAGTGATAAATAGGTTCTAAATGACCTTTTAAATAATTGTTGCAATTGTATTTTTATGATCAGTTATAAGATTATTAGGGATTAAGAAAAAAATGAGATATGAGATAGTGAAGTTTGCAAGTATTCTTGAGACATTTTCTTGAGGAATTTAGTAGTGAAGGGAATAAAATAAATGATAGGAAAAGTGTTTATTAGGATAGGAGGAAATAAGAGTTATAGGTAATGATGTAGAAGAAATTGAAGATGCAAGAAAGAGGATAGATAATTGATGAAGCTGTTCCCTGGACCCTTGGGTGGCAGTGTTATCTAATAAAATGGGGGGCAGAGTAGGCTATGTGAGGCTTATGGGGAATTTGGAAAGGAATAAGTGGTAGAAATTGAGAGAGTTTGTCTTAGCTGATTTCTACTTTTTTCCTGAGATGGAAGTTAGCAGGGATATGCGTTGGTTTAAAAAAAAAAAAGAATGAAGAAGAAAAATTTTGAAATAATCACTGTAAGAAAAGAGTCATTAATTAAAATGAATTAGCAGCATTGGCCTTGCAAAGGCTGAATAATTTATACTGGTCTATAAATAAAATTAGGTTTGGTTATGTTTCTCACTGAAAGTCAGGGAATTCAAAAAAGAGAAAGTGAAGCTCAGGATTTGCCCCTGTTTATTTAATCATCTAACTAATATTTATTGTTTTGCCTAATTAGATAAATATGGCAAGCACAGAATCCATATTTGGTGTAACTAATTGTTCAATGGTTCTGATACAAAGTCAAACAGTTAAGATAATTTTGAATATTTGTGAATGAATAATTGGACCCTCAGATTATGGGTAGGAAGGAGAATGGAGCCAGATTAGAAATTTAAGGAGGGTAGGAACAATTAGAATGTGTCTTTTTAAAAGTCTGCTTTGACTAGCACAGAATATTGTCTATCACAGAGTATGTTTTAAATAAATAGTTGATCAATGAATTAATGTATGAAATTTGATATAAATTAATGATTCTGCTAGAAATGAATGAATAGATGAGAGAACCTGAAGTCTGGATTTCTGGATTAAGTTAAAGAGTAGATTCAGGGACGGTATAGGATTGACAGTGGAAAGCAGACAGTAAAGCCCAGAGAAGAAGAATTTAAAGTTTAATATTTAAAGATCAAAGAATTCTACATGATTCAAGTGCCAAGGTACAACTCAGTTAAGATAGAATGGGAGTCACCAAATAACACTACAAATATAAATAAGTGCTTTCATGAACTACTTCAAAGGTTAAAAAACAAAATGAAACAATAACAACAACAACAAAAAACAGAATGAGAGTTAAATGTGTTGAATTTGGTCCAAGAACTGTGATTCCTGAATACTGGAGTGCGTGGTAAACTAGAACAATGAAGGTCACATCTAGAAAGATTCTGAGAGTTTCAAGAATCAGAAACATGAAAGGGAGCATCCTGAATTTAAGTGAAACCATGGTGATGGGGATAGGAATAGGATCACATAGGTGAAAAAGGACTAAGAAAAATTAAATAAAAGCGGGCAAAGAAAGGTTTAAAACTGGTAGCGAGAAAGCGATGATGGTGAATCTTTACTGTATCTTCTAGCTCTGAGAAAGTATGAATGTGGGGCAAATATCTACTTCAATTTGAGAGTTAGTGGGGATCCTATTTTTTTTGCTATAGTGAAGAGGCTGTGATAGGCAAAATATACTCTTTCCCCAAAGATGTCCATGTCCTAATTCCCAGAATTTACAAATATATTACTTTATAAGGCAAACAAGATTTCACAGATGTGACTAGAATTAAGGAGCTTAAGAAAAGAAAGTTTATCTGGATGAAGCAGGAGGGCCCAAACTAATCACATGAACTCTTCAAAGCTGAGAATTGGCCACAGATGTTGCTGGAGAGATATGACAGTGTGAGAAGGATTTGATGTCCCATTGCTGGTTCTGAGATATAGGGGGTTATGTGCAAAGACTGGCAGAAGCTTGTAGGAGCTGAGGGTGGTTCTCAGCTGACAGTTAGCCAGGAAATGGAGACCTCAGTCTTATGAGTGCATTGACTTGAATTCTGCCAATACCCAAATAGGTAGGGAATTGATTCTCCCCTAGAAACATCAGAAAGTATCACAACCTGTCAACACTGATTTTACCCTGGTAAGACCCATTACCAAACTTCTGACCTAAAGAACTATAAGATAATATATTTATGTTGTTTTAAGTCACTAAGTTTGTGATAATTTGCCACAGCAGCAATTAAAAACTAATACAGGGGCAGTTGTAGAAATAGATTGAAACTTTAATGTACTGACAGTGAATGGGGATTTTAGGGTAAACAGTACATAGACTTAGGGGGATATTTTTAAAGAGTTTTCAGATGTACAAAAGTGTGTGGATAGCTTATTTTTAAGGTGTTATGCACTCCTTAATAAAATTACATGGTACTGAAAGATCTCAAATTATATGTGTTAAAATAGAAATTATGTAATGTATGAAATGTGAAACATTAGTTTGACCATTAGTCCTAAAATTTTTTTTATAAACTAAAAATTAACTGTACTATTATGTGTAACAAAAACATAATAACATCAGAAACTCATTGCTTTTTATAATTCAAACATTTTGTCCCCTTTCTGAAAACAGCAAAATGGAGTCCATTTCCATTGTATTAGAAAATTGACAAAATAAAAAATGGTAGAACTCTTGGCTTCCGTTCTCATATTTAAATCCAGAAAAATTCTAGGAATGATTTTGTCTTAGTAGGGGAGTATAGTCCAACTCATATGGCAGTCTTGACAACTGCTCAGAGGAAAAAAAATTCTGACTCTCTGCACCTTTCAAGATTTCATAACAAAGATGAGTTCCAATCCATCCTGTTTCCATTCTAGTCCGCTATGCACCACTGGCCTGAGAAAATTGTAACTGACAGAGGGATGAAAACAAATGGGAACTAGCCTGCTTCTTGCCGATATGCAGGAGAGATCTTTCCCAGAATGTCCTTTTGGCAAAAGGAGATCTTTCAATTTACATAAAAGTGACTGTGTTTTTCCTTTTTACATGTATCCTTTTGATTTACATTCTTCCTTATTGACTCACTTCTTCCTGGCGTGTTAAAAATCACTCCTTAAATTCTAAAATGACTAAGTCTTTTTTGGCTCTTTTTCAGGTCATGCTTCTTCGTGACTACATTCTCTTTTTAATAACAGCTGCTTTACCCCCATGACTGGCCTAAAGAGTGGGGTTCATACTGGAGTGGTCTCTGTGGACTTATTCTGTTTGCATGTAGGCAAAGTTAAAACTTATTTATGGCACAAGATTGAATGATAGTTGAGTGCCTAGAATATTTTAAAATAGTTGCCATTTCAGTTAAAGAAATTTAGGTATTAAAAATGGAGCATACAAGGGAGAAAAATGTCAATTTTTAGAATAATTAATATGGACAATTGGGGAAGATTTGCAAGCGAAATAAATCCAGTAAGATTTGTATGTTCAAACTAATAGAGTCAAGCAGAGAACAATAGTAAAAGGACTACAGATTTTGGGACTAGATAGATCTTAGTTATGAACACATTGGTAGCATATTCGTTCTGTGACCTAAAACTTAATACTTAGATTTTTTGAGCCTTTGGTTTATTATTGCTGTTATCTCTGTCTGTGAAATGAAGATGGTGACACCTACCAAAAATGGCAATTGTTGTAAGAATTAAAACACAGTAATTCCTAAAATACAGAAAGCATTGAACAACTATTTTTTGCATCCTGTGTGCTTGTTGAGGGTGAGAAATATGTGTTTTTTGTTTTCCCCATGCTAAACACAACAGGTAGACACACGAAAGAATGAATAAACATTGAATGAAGGAAGAAGTGCAGCAGTGTGAAAGATCCAGAATATAGACACTTGAAATTAATGTATTCCTAGTATGGGAAACCTAGAATGTGGCATTCCAGGGAATCAGATTCATGTGATTCATAGTCAGCCAATATTCTCAATAGATTCTTAGTGAGATCAAAAAGCCACCCAAGATTTTACTGTGCAATTGCAGGCTGGCTGTCTCAGGATTAATGACCCTTATGAGGATAAACAGGAGTCAATGATAACACTGTTCCCTTCATACTCATTCTTTTATGTACTAGAATCTGTGGATCCAGGCTGTCATCTATGTTGGCTTATATTTTAAGAGCTTAACTTCTACCACAGAGCTCTTCCTTTGAGATATCCAAATACAGTGACTGTGAAGATAGGGTAGTTCAACATATTTTATTGTTTTGATTTTTGCTCCGTGAAACCCCTGATCTATGAGTCAAGAGAAAACCTGAAACCAGAAATGATCAAAGGTTCATTGCAATGTTGACTTCTGTTTTTATTGTCTAACTTCCCTGGGTCTTACAATAGGAACTCTGTAGTGGGAATGTCTTTGAGCTAAGAACTTAGAACTCTTTTTGTCAATGAAGATAGTAACACAAGGAGCATGACAAACAACATAATCAGTGATCTGGAAAAAACTTATCTTGAAAATAATATAATGGGTTATTACTAGTATTATTTTTAATGTACTTTTTACTACCAGTCTAGCTTGCTGTGGGTTGTGTTCAATCAAAAATGACTCATGAATATTTCAAGGCCATATGCTTTGAAGACAGTCAATCAAATTTAGATGAAGCACTTGTTTCAAAATGGCATATTTCAACTTTCAGCTACAAGGGCTTCTTTTAACCTTAGAATGGCATCATGCTTTAGTGAGGCCAGTGATATCAGGGAATGAATACGAATCACTTAAATTTTATTAATCTACTTATATTGTTGTTCATTGTTGGAGTCATCAAAGTATGCATGACTGTCAAGGAGCCTAATGTTTTGCTGATTTCTATAATAGTTTAAGAAATCCATATCATGTACCTTTTGTGAGTGCCTGCTATAGGTGGGGAAAGTAATTAAAGACTTGTAATGTAAAACATCTCTTCAACTGATAACATAAACCCAATGGATTAAAGCAGTTTAACAAAGGGCTCAGTTTTTGCTTTTGTGTCAACAAGTATGATAGAGAAGAGATATGAATTAGATTTTTAAAAAGAAAACAGAACATGTTTATATTTAATTAAATTGATTCATTAATAATGTTACAATGACTAGCACACTAAGGAAAGTAATTGCTAAATAATTAAATATAGAGGCACTCAATATTACACTATTGCATTGTTTTAATCAAGATGTCAGCTCCAATAATGTATATGACAATGGGTTAAGGACTCAGGACAAGGGGAGATTCAGGATTTAGGGGACATATGTAGTGGAGAAGAATAGAAGCAGGAAGGTTAGAGACCATGCAGTGGTTTAAGCTGAACTACAGAGCCATAACCAAGTCCAGAATATTGGCAAGGTAGGGAGAAAGGGAAGAAGGGAGGTTTCTAATGTAATATAAAAAGAACTCTGTGAACATTGGTTCAAATCTTAGTTCCACTGATTTCTTACTGTATGACCTTTGAGACCTATCAGAGCCCATTGTCTCATTTGCAAAATGAGGATAATAATGCCTAACTTATAGTTATTGTAATGACCAAGTCAGATAACATGCATAAAGGACATAGCACAATACTGAATAAATGATGCTTTATAGCTCCCCTGCTACAGCATTCCACTTTTATTTAATTTGTACTTACCATAAGCATTTTTCTTGGCTGTGCCCCTGTTCTCTAGGCACTTACATTTCAGTAGATGGGAGAGCACATGAACGAGTAATGAAAATACAGTATGACAAATGCAATGATGTACAGGTCTTCTAATGACATAAAAATGGAAGTAATGAACTCAGCATGGATAGGCAAATGGAACCTACACAGAAAGAAAAATACAACACTACATACCATTATTGACTCTCCAGGTTAGGCATCTAGTTAGAGGCAGCCACAGAGAAATTACAATCTCAGACAAATAGTCTAGTCTGTCAGCAATTAGAAATTCTTCCCAACAAAGCAATACTTTTTCCTCAGTCTGGGAACACCTGCATATTTCCAAAGTTTTAGGGCAAAAAGAGTCCCTAAGTATGACTAAGCGGGGCCCTGTTGTATAGCTCAATAGAAGCAATGGCTGGAGAAATGATGATGATGTAGAAATGGGTGATAGAGAAATGGATAGAACTTCTGTCCCACCCAGCTTGAATTCTTTCATGGGGCCTAGTTCACTAGCAGATGTTCAGTACATGCCAGTTTAATGGACTTGACAGAGAATTCCAAATACATAAAATAAGCTTGGGTTTTTAGACCATGGATGACAGAAAACAACTCCTTTTGAAAAAAAGAAAATATATTGCTGCTTAATAGTCCAGGAGAGTTGGGGTATTTGTTAAAACATTTAAAATACCTATTTTAAAAAAAACTCATAAATATATGTTCAACTAAATGAAAGGGGAGTGTAAATAGATTGTGGTGATACAAATTCTGTTTTGTCTTCCTGTTCTGCATTCATAAGACGACTATGTTGTCCAGCCTCCCTTAGGTTAATTAGGGCCCTGGGATCAAGTGCTGGTGGATGGGATGTGGGCATTAGTGACACAAGCCACTTGTCCTTAAAATACCTGTTGTCCTTGTCCTTAAAATACCTGTAGACCATTCAGCTCTCTCTTCACTGCTTCAGGTGGCATCCTGAGCTGGAGGTTACAGGTGCTAGATTGTGAAGTTGTAAGACAGAGGATGTTCACCCTCACCTGCGCAGGCCCTTGCATGAACAAGAAGGACATTTCTGTACATTAGAACCACTTAGCTATCAAGTGCAAATTAGCTTATACCAACTAATAATATATTATCTTTTCCTTGTGTGATGCACTTTACTTTTTATTTTACTTTTTTCTGACTTTGAACTGATTTCATTTAAGTTTTCACAATTGCTCAGGACAATCTGCTCAATTCATTTAATGACCCCTGATGGGTCATGATCTGCAGTTTGAAAAACACCCTTTTAAAGAATACCAGAGTTCAGATAAAGTAATGTGATGCTTTCCATTAGAAAATATGAATTGAATCAGATGAATTGATCAGGGACTATGGTTCAGAGCAATCACAATTAGAAAGTTCCATAGTCTTCTTAGATAGTGAAACTCGGACTCCAATTTCTTCATCAATTGGTAACAGTGGAAACCAACTTTATAGAATTGCCTTTTTCAAAATGAAGCCAATACTATTAAAACAGCATAAATATTAATGGCATATTCCCTAGAAAAGACACAGGAAATGAGATACCACTTTTTAAATGCTTGTGTATCTTTTCTTCTTGAGCTATGATGTGTCAAACTGCTTTACTCCATTTGTGATCATACATTGTCTTCTCGGATCTAGGCCTTCAATCTTGCATCATTTACATGGCTCCCTGCAGCAGTTCTCACGGTGACACATCTGCAGAGGTAGTACTTGTCCAGCTACTCTTCCTCCTTAAAGCTTGAAGCCTCCAAGATAAACTCAAAGCCCATTAGGTTCTGATCTTTCAATTAACTTGACCACTTAAGTTTCCTTTTCCAAAAGAGGTTGTTCACTCTCTAGACAGGTGTTACTATAGGAGACCTCGTGTTGTTCATAGTAGTCACAGTTCAATCTGTTCTCAAAGAGAAGAATGTTATCAGTGTAGCACCTTCACCCCATTTTGGTTGTTTTCGATTATTTGTTTATTTTTAAATAATAGGTTGCCCAAGCATGAGGGTATTGAGCTTAAAAAAAGACGGTGGATCTCTATCACATCTGAAAAACTTAGGAAGTCTGGATACACCAGGTTTAGATCTTTTTCAGCTCAGTCTCCCCTCTCTGGATTTCAAATTATCTTAAACTCTAAGGAGACTTCTTGTCAACTCTTGACTCTACATGGGCTGTCAGAAAGGTTTGCTGATAAGGTTCGCTGAAAGTTTTGCTAAGCAAGCTTTCTGCTGATAAGAACTTTTAGTTTTAATTTTTTTTCATTAAAACATCTTAATATTTTCAATATATCACAGCAGATTAAAAACAGATTCAGACCTTAGCTTCTTCACAGGTTAAACTCCTCTGCTGTTACTTAGTTTGGGTGGAAAAAGGGCTGGTAAATGTTTTAGCTAACACAGCTAAAAGCATGTGGTCATGCTCTCGTATGAAGATTTGTTATTCTGTGGACTTGCAGAAAGGAAGAGAAATGTTTTTTTAGTAAGAAAGTATATACATTTAGAAAATGCTATTTAAGTAGAAAAGGTAAAAATTATTAATACTCACATTTAATGTTGTCATTTACAACTAAGGGTGGTAGTGATACGTTCACGTCAGACATCAAACGACAGAAAAACAGACAGAACTCTAGTTAAAATTTAAACTGCCATTCTTTGAGGACTTATTCCTACTTATAATAAATTAATCTCTATTATCAGTTCCTAACCTGATTTTGAAGAGCGATTTCTATTTAAAGCTACTGATAACTGACACAGACTGGTAGAAACAAAGGTAATTAGATTATAGCTATGATGGTTGCTGAAATTTGGGAAGAAGTGGGAAGTATCAGAGTTATAGAAGAGTGGGAGGCATCTGAGGTACAAAACCAGGCAAGTCTATGGTGTTTGAACGGGGGACAGGGAGCGGAGTATCCCAATCAAAGGTTGTTGAGTGCCATGCCAAATGCATTTGGCATTTTTCCTTTTTTATAAATGGAAAATCATCAAGGATGCTTTAAAGCAGTGTAAAGTCCTGATTGATTTTGAAGTTTAGATAACAAGCATAATTTTAAAGGATGCATTGGTTGGTTGGACTAGAGGCAAGAAGGTCAGAGCTTAGAGCAACCTAAACTAGGGCAAAGGAAGTAGAAATGAAGAGTGAGTAGAAAGGACATATCAGACAATGAATATGTAGAATTACTAGGGGTAAGTGAAGAGTGAGAAGAGGAAATCAGGAAATGATTCTGGAATTCTTTTCATTGGGCCTAGATGGATAGTGATACCTTAAAAGGACATAGTAATAAATGAGGTTGGGGATAATGGCAATCATTTAATTTTCGAACCTGCTGAGTTAAATATTCAAGTAAGATTGACAGTTAGACCCAACTTATACTGGTCTTTGAAAACCAGCCCAAAGATACATAATTACACAAAAGCTATTAAAAAGACAAATCATGGGACAAGGTGATGTTTAACTACAATTAACTGTATATCAATATATAATTTGTGTTGTTAAGAAGAAAAATTTGATTAAGACAACTCCATCTTTAAGAAGTTGCTGATGTGGTCATGGTGGTAACAACAGAAAAATTAAGGGAGGTTCAAGAGAAGGGGGGTTGGCTGCTGTGCCATTAAAAGCACACAGGTCCCCTGATGTCTGTGACACATTCGTCTGATTTATAAAAAGATACCCTAAGTCCAACAGGTGGAAACTTTGACAGATAGACCTGATAAAGTGTGCTTTGTGAAAATTACAAAATGACACCACTTCCTCTGGTGTATACTGCCCCATGTTGGGGCTCAACACTTAGCACATAGAGCGATACCTGAATTTGAGTGCCCACTCACCCCTTTACTCTGCTTCTCTTTGCAGCATGTGTGCTGGCACTAGAGGGATGGTAGAAGAGCCTGAAGGTGCTTCCCTAGAAAGAGAAAAGGAAGAAAGACATGCTTTTTTTTTACTTCAAATATACAAAGATTTATCTTGTGGACGAAAGATGAGACTTCTTCTAATGGCTTTAGAAGGCAAAATTATGATCAGCAGGCAACTATTTAAAGATGTCAGGTAAAACTTTTGAGTAAATAAACCTGGCTGAATCATGTCTCTTGGGGTACAGTGAATTCAGTCACTGGAATGATTAAAATGGAGTCTGGATACCTGTTTGACAAACATTTTACAGAAGAATTCTTCACAGGTTCTTGTAAGCCTGTGATTTTGTGGTTAACTGCCAAAAAAGTGTGAAGGCTGGTAAATCTATGACCTCAGAGGAGAGGCATGGAGGGGGCAGAATGCCATTTGGTTCCTGTAAGATGAATATTCTTTCAAATACAAAAATTCAGGAGAAAAAAAAAGAAAAGTCCCAGAAAGCACTCAACTTTTAATGTTAGCATACCTGTGTGATGTTTGCTACAGTCGACTATGATTTTACTACAGGCATCAGATCACTTTTATCCTACAAGTCCTTCCTGAATTGATGAAATGGTCTAGCAGGAGGAGTTGTGCATGGAATCCTCATTGGCCTTTGGCTGGATGATGCTTTGTTCTCTTGATTGTAAAATCTAGATAATTGGAAAGCTGGTGTCTGTTTTGTGCTTCTGAATTCAATTACTTTGATTTGATACGCTTTACATCTAGGACACCGATTTTATTTCAAAATGGAAGTCTTCAGCATAAACTGATGTTATAAATAAGTGTATTGGTATGAAGTATCTATATTTAACCAAAGTACGAATAATAAATATCATTTAGTGTGAAATTGACCAATGAATACAAGGAAAGTAAACTATTTTTGTAAAAAAAGTAAGTTGATAAAAAAAAAATTTCAAATACTTAAAAGTGGAGAATGCTGAGAAGAAATGAAAAAAGAAAATAGCCCCTGAAGAAGGAGAAAGAAGAATCTGAGCTAGCAGATTAGTTACTAATATTGTTGCTTCTATGTTTTCAAAGGACAAATAATAGGCTGGGAAGATAAGAATCCTGTTTCTTGGCTCAGGCAACACATTCAACCATCCATCTCACAGCCCTCACTAGAGATTACAAACAGGTTCTAACAGGTCAGAGTAGCTACGAGTTCATGTTTGTAGAAAAATGGACCCATGGTATTATGTATTCAACTATTGTATATTTATGTATATGTATACAAATTTATGTATACAATATTGAATGCATATGCATACAAATTAGATAACAAATTATAACAAATTTAATCACAATCGTAAGAAATAGAAGGAGGCATTTGAAAGACCAGTAGCATCATAAACCAGTGAAATCAGTGGAACTCAAAAACTTATTTTTAATTTATGGGAAATTCCTTCATCAACATTTATCTGTGGGATGCCTGCCCACGTGGCATGTACTTAAGAGTAAAACAACAATAAGGACAGCTACACAATATATTTTGTTCATCAGCTCCAGCTAACTAAAACAATATTTAAATTCAAGTTGTGACTAGAAATGTAATCTCTGTGGTTAACCAACTATTCACTGAATTTAGACTACTATAATTGCAATATTTAATCAAAAGTACTATATGGTGACATGAAGAAGAGAGCTCAAAATAATCTCAACTTTTTCTTATGTAGCAGCCTTTCACAGTGTATTGCCATTTGGCATAAGTACAGATAAAACCAGGTTTCACTATTGTATGGATTACTGTATCAGGTATCTATTGCTGTGTAACAAATTACAACGTGAAAATAGGGCCTTGGTTGCTAGTTCCCAGAACTGTTAGTGCTTTAGGAATCAAAATGGTACTGTACCCTTTTAATGCTCATTGCATCGGCTCCTTGCAAAGTTCTTTTTAAAGACAAAAAGAAAGCCTTTCTCTCCACTTCAGTCAAGTTTTGTCCCCAGAGCCTGAGTGCAGTGTTGTTTATGCCTGTGTTTAACAGGAATCTTCCTTACAGCATCTCCTTTATCTTCTGCTGGCAGCCTCTCTGTTGCAGAGTCATAGAATTTCACAAGGAAGGGCAGGGAATAAGGCAGGACATTATATCAACCTTTCTATTATTCCTTTCTTGACCTCAGGACATAAGTCCTTTTCCTGCTCCTTCAGCCTCAGTCAAAACCCCTGAAGCAACTCAGTATACACTTCCCTAAGGCTTATTCCCTGTGTGAATTCCTATAATGTGTGAATCCCCAGAGTAAGACATAACCCTGTGACATATACTTATTTGTACATAAATCTTTGTCTGAATTTCTAACTGCTCTTCAATGATAGATTCCAAGAAGTGGAATTCCTCAGTCAAAAGCTATGAATTGTTTAAGGCTCTGCATTCATACTGGTAATTTCTTTCCTCAAACATATCATTACTATGTCTTCATCAATAATTAATATGCATATTAGCAGAGTGCATTGCTCTTCTAATTGGCACTTATTTGATTGCTAGCTAAGTGGAACATTTTAAAAATAAGTGTATTAATTATTTTAATTTTCTTTCCTGAGAATTGTTTTTTTGTGTGTCCTTTTAATATTTTTTTAAGATCGCAACCCTCTATCTTTTATATAAATATTGTTTTCATTTTATTACTTGCCTTTAAGTATTGACGGCTTGTTCATTTGTGCTTTATAAGAGAAAAACCTACTCTTTGTAGAAAATTTGGAAAATAAAGAAAACTATTTATAGGAAAATAAAAATTATCCAAATCTACCAGAGCTAGCTATTGCCAATATTTTCTTACAAATTCTTTCAGTATTTGGACATGGCTATGCATTTAAAGACAAGTATACACACATAAATATTTTATTTTTAGGAAAATGGAATGATGTCGTACATTCTGCTTATAGTCTATTTTTATTCCTTATTGAACAATAGATTAAAAAATCTTCCCATGTCATTAAATATTCTGTAATAGCATGACTTATTTAACCTATCTCCTATTGGAGGTTTTTAGTGGTTGCTGATTTTGCCCATAGCAAGCAGTGTTGAACATGCTGGTAAATAAATCTCTGCATATACTGGTACTGCTAAATTCTAAAATTATTTCTTATGGAAAAGCAGGCATATTTAAAAGATTCTGTTGTATATTATTAAACTGCTTTCCCAAAGCTTTATTTTTAAATGATTTACTCTCCTATAGTAGTATAAGGTGTTCCTTTCTCTATACTCCCAACAACACTTTGTGTTATCATTAAAAACAGAACCACCAGAAAGTAACTTTCTCAATATGTAGGTTAAAAGCAGTATCACTTTTATCTTTCCCTTGATATTATTTCTTCATTTCATTCAACTAATAATTATTGAACACTGCTCGTGGTCAGGGTACAACACTGGATTCTGAGAAGATAGTTATCCTTCCCCTCCTCCCATCATTTCTTGGGTCAAAAGAAATTCTTGACATAGAATTTTCCTCCCGAGTGTCCAAGTATCCCAAGAATATACCATATCCCCTATTTCTCAATTGTGAGATGTTATTTACTTAAATATGACATTCTAACAAGTTTGTGCTCTATTATTGCATCTAGTCTAAAGGTTTAGACTCTTGTGGGAAGTTTTATTTCTGATGACAGTCCTGATTTTTGTTGAGATCAAAAGTATAGACAAGCTAGTTGAACAATGAACCAGTGGGAGAAACTGTGAAATAAAATTGAAGGGCAATTTGGTGTTGTAGAAAGAGGACAGGTTTTTTGAGTCAGAAAGACCTGAGTTTTCACATTTGCTTTGTAACCTTGGGCAAGTTCCTTAGTTGCCTTTCCTGTAAAGTGGAGCTTAAAACATTTATCTCACAGAATTAAAAGTTCTAGAAGAGTACCGTGAACTGGGTAGAGCTAAGGGTTTGGGGCTTCAGCCAAAATTTGTTTTCCACTCCATCTATCCTCCCTCTTCTACTCACCTGGAGGCCCCTTAGGTTACCCTGCTTCTTCTGGAAAACACGATCAGCACTTGGGCATTACGAACTTTCTCTTTCCTCTCTAAATGATGCCTTATGTTAGAAACCTGTCTTCACTCTGGGCCCACAAAAACTTCCATGTCTTGTTCTGACTGGACCCTGTTTTCCACAGTGGTGAGCCCCTCAAGGGCAGGAAACATGTCCTGCATTTCATCTATCTTTGCATCCTTGGCGCTTATAGCACAGTGTATGGAATATTGTGGGTCCTTAATGATTGTCTTTCCAATGACAATTTATCTGAACTTGAATGTTAAGGGCTTGTGTAAATCTCTCAGAAGTGTTTCTTTTTGTCCATTTCCCTTTTTTAAAAAAAGATATCCCAGCTATGTCTCAAGAATGAACCCAAATGACACCTTTCAAGATCTTTCACAGCTCTCTGATGAAACAAACCACTTGCTTCTTGATGCTCACAGAGTACTTTGTCTATTCACTTTCATCGTCTTTTCCTTTGGTAGACTCTGATCTCTTATTTATATTTGGATTCCTAGTGCCCAACATACTTAAGGAAGTGTTCAATAAATGCTTGTCTGAATTGAATGGGGAGGGAAACTAGGCTTAATTATGCCTATGTTCTTAAAATTTCAGTTTTCTATAAAGGGAAAGTCAGTGTTAAATGAACTTGGAAGATAGTAAAAGGAAGCAATGTTCAAACTGAGGAGTGGGGGAATGAGGAAATAGAAGAGGTTTTTTTTTTTTTACACATGGGCAGGCACCGGGAATTGAACCCAGGTCCTCTGGCATGGCAGGCAAGCATTCTTGCCTGCTGAGCCACTGTGGCCCGCTCAGTAGAAGATGTTTTTTTTTTTTTTTTTTTTTTTTAAGAGACAGTATTAATAACTTTAATATGAAATTAATTATTACTTTCAGTAAAAAAAAATCTAAATACAAAAATGTGAAAACAGCATAGGAAAATGAAAAGGCAAATGTATTCCTGAAAAGCTATTCAATACTCACTGATAACAAAAAATAAAATTGAAATAAAATTCAGGGTAGCAGAAATGTACAAGAATATTATACACTATTAGTGCAGATGTGGGGAAGAGGTCCCTTTCATACATTCTTTTTTTTTTTTTTTTTTTTTTTTATTAACGGAAAGAAAAAAAAGAAATTAACACAACATTTAGAAATCATATCATTCTACATATGCACTCAGTAATTCTTAACATCATCACATAGATGCATGATCATTGTTTCTTAGTACATTTGCATCAGTTTAGAGGAACTAGCAACACAACAGAAAAAGCTATAAAATGTTAATATAAAGAAAAGAAATAAAAGTAGTAGTAATAGTAAAAAACAACAACAACAAACAAACCAACAAGCAAACAAAAACAAAAAAAAACCCTATAGCTCAGATGCAGCTTCATTCAGTATTTTAACATGATTACTTTACAATTAGGTATTATTGTGCTGTCCATTTTTGAGTTTTTGTATCTAGTCCTGTTGCACAATCTGTATCCCTTCAGCTTCAATTACCCATTGTCTTACCCTGTTTCTAACTCCTGCTGAACTCTGTTACCAGTGACATATTTCAAGTTTATTCTCGAATGCCCGTTCACAACAGTGGGACCATACAGTATTTGTCTTTTAGTTTTTGGCTGGATTCACTCAGCATAATATTCTCTAGGTCCATCCATGTTATTACATGGTTCACAAGTTTATCTTGTCTTAAAGCTGCATAATATTCCATCGTATGTATATACCACAGTTTGTTTAGCCACTCTTCTGTTGATGGAGATTTTGGCTGTTTCCATCTCTTTGCAATTGTAAATAACGCTGCTATAAACATTGGTGTGCAAATGTCCGTTTGTGTCTTTGCCCTTAAGTCCTTTGAGTAGATACCTAGCAATGGTATTGCTGGGTCGTATGGCAATTCTATATTCAGCTTTTTGAGGAACCGCCAAACTGCCTTCCACAGTGGTTGCACCCTTTGACATTCCCACCAACAGTGAATAAGTGTGCCTCTTTCTCCGCATCCTCTCCAGCACTTGTCATTTTCTGTTTTGTTGATAATGGCCATTCTGGTGGGTGTGAGATGATATCTCATTGTGGTTTTGATTTGCATTTCTCTAATGGCCAGGGACATTGAGCATCTCTTCATGTGCCTCTTGGCCATCCGTATTTCTTCTTCTGGTAGGTGTCTGTTTAAGTCTTTTTCCCATTTTGTAATTGGGTTGGCTGTCTTTTTGTTGTTGAGTTGAATAATCTCTTTATAAATTCTGGATACTAGACCCTTATCTGATATGTCATTTCCAAATATTGTCTCCCATTGTGTAGGCTGTCTTTCTACTTTCTTGATGAAGTTCTCTGATGCACAAAAGTGTTTAATTTTGAGAAGCTCCCATTTATTTATTTCCTTCTTCAGTGTTCTTGCTTTAGGTTTAAGGTCCATAAAACCACCTCCAGTTGTAAGATCCATAAGATATCTCCCAACATTTTCCTCTAACTGTTTTATGGTCTTAGACCTAATGTTTAGATCTTTGATCCATTTTGAGTTAACTTTTGTATAGGGTGTGAGAGATGGGTCTTCTTTCATTCTTTTGCATATGGATATCCAGTTCTCTAGGCACCATTTATTGAAGAGACTGTTCTGTCCCAGGTGAGTTGGCTTGACTGCCTTATCAAAGATCAAATGTCCATAGATGAGAGGGTCTATATCTGAGCACTCTATTCGATTCCATTGGTCGACATATCTATCTTTATGCCAATACCATGCTGTTTTGACCACTGTGGCTTCATAATATGCCTTAAAGTCAGGCAGCGCGAGACCTCCAGCTTCGTTTTTTTTCCTCAAGATGTTTTTAGCAATTCGGGGTACCCTGCCCTTCCAGATAAATTTGCTTATTGGTTTTTCTATTTCTGAAAAATATGTCGTTGGGATTTTGATTGGTATTGCATTGAATCTGTAAATCAATTTAGGTAGGATTGACATCTTAACTATATTTAGTCTTCCAATCCATGAACACGGTACGCCCTTCCATCTATTTAGGTCTTCTGTGATTTCTTTTAACAGTTTTTTGTAGTTTTCTTTATATAGGTTTTTTGTCTCTTTGGTTAAATTTATTCCTAGGTATTTTATTCTTTTAGTTGCGATTGTAAATGGGATTCGTTTCTTGATTTCTACCTCAGCTTGTTCATTACTAGTGTATAGAAAAGCTACAGATTTTTGAATGTTGATCTTGTAGCCTGCTACTTTGCTGTACTCATTTATTAGCTCTAGTAATTTTGTTGTGGATTTTTCTGGGTTTTCTACATATAGTATCATATCGTCTGCAAACAGTGATAGTTTTACTTCTTCCTTTCCAATTTTGATGCCTTGTATTTCTTTTTCTTGCCTAATTGCTCTGGCTAGAACTTCCAACACAATGTTGAATAATAGTGGTGATAGTGGACATCCTTGTCTTGTTCCTGATCTTAGGGGGAAAGTTTTCAATTTTTCCCCATTGAGGATGATATTAGCTGTGGGTTTTTCATATATTCCCTCTATCATTTTAAGGAAGTTCCCTTGTATTCCTATCTTTTGAAGTGTTTTCAGCAGGAAAGGATGTTGAATCTTGTCAAATGCCTTCTCTGCATCAATTGAGATGATCATGTGATTTTTCTGCTTTGATTTGTTGATATGGTGTATTACATTAATTGATTTTCTTATGTTGAACCATCCTTGCATACCTGGGATGAATCCTACTTGGTCATGATGTATAATTCTTTTAATGTGTTGTTGGATACGATTTGCTAGAATTTTATTGAGGATTTTTGCATCTGTATTCATTAGAGAGATTGGTCTGTAGTTTTCTTTTAGAAGATGTTTTGATTGGTGGTTTGATAGTTTATGGGTATTTGCATGTGTGCCTCCTCTTTTTCCTTCCCTGCCACCTTTAATATCTGCCTGGTGCTAGCAAGCCACTAGGGATGGCAGCACATTCCATGTCGTTTATCATATTATAAGTAATGTTCTGCCCTTACAGATATATTACTTTCCATTGATGATGGAGTTCAAGGCACCATGGCAGACTTATGGGCAGACATTCACACCTTTCAAAACATACTCTGAGGCCCATGCATAGGAATGGCCCTGCTGAGACAACTCCATGGGCCTCACTTACGTAAGTCATTAAAGGAAATATGGGGTAACCAGGGCTGTAGTAGAAACCAGGGTGGTAAATAAGGACCAGCTTCTGGATCTAATTGGCTATCTTGAAACTCTGTCACATCACACTAGCAAAACCTCTTAACATTAAATTATCGATAAGCTTGATCATCATGCTTTAAATTTAACTTCTCTATTCAAGGATTGAGGTGTCTTAAAAACACTGGACTTTAAGCACTTAGGGCTTTTTGGAGATGTTTAACCTTTTTTTTGTCAGAATTTCCAAGACATTTCCATTTATCATCTATGGCCTTAGATCATCACTGAATCTTAGGTGTTATAAAATCTCAGCTTCATGCACTTGAATACACCTATGCCATTTCTCAAATTTAAAACCCTGTACAAAATTAAACTCAAGTATAGATAACAATTGTCCAACGATAACTCTCAGGAGTTCCATTGCTTACTGAAAGGGTGATATTCCCTGAATTTTCTCCAGCATTTTGTCATCTTCCCTCATTGTGGAGTTGTGAAAAGTATAAAATATTTACATATTGAAGGAGAAGGATTTAGACTTGGGAAAACCTTTTTTTTCCCCCTTAATATTTCTGCTTTGACCTCAGGAAAAGGAGTGAATGCTATTGTCTACAGATGCCATGGACATCTTCTGTTTTGAATTTTCTACCAGTTATCCATCCATGTGCAAAATTAACATTTCAAGAAAGAATAAGAGACTGATTACTTAATTTTTTAAATAAAACTGATGAGACAGCAAATGATATTCAATCATATTAAAGAGACTAAGCACAGACCTTGAAAAAATCCTTACATTCCTTGCATTGGGATTATATGATACATTCTACAATTCAGGGAGATTGGAAATTATAGAACATCTGCAATGAAATTGGTTTTCTGTGGAAAACTGATGAATCATTTACTGCCAATGACTTGAAGGAAAAGCACTTGTTTATGTCCTTATGTAATGAATTTTTATGAGATGAAGTTTGCTGTTTAAAAAAATACACTTTAAGCTGCAGTAGATGTAAAATAATAGAATTTCAGAATTCAGAGCAATGCATTACTGCAAAGACAGTCACTAGCAGAATATTATCTGCTTACAAAACACCAAAACAGAGCTATTACTTTTATAATGGAATTAAAAAAAAAATCTCATCTACCCAGTTGGATTCTGGAAGAAAAAGTATTTAAAGAGACATAGCTGGAATTGACAGTTCCAAAATTGCATGTATTCTCAAAGAAAAGTTATTAATTCTCTTATTGTGTTCCTGAATTCCAACTGTGTTTTCCCTTAAAGCAAGAATGCCACAGAACATTTTAGATTAAAAATGGCACTCCTAAGAGACTACAAAAACACACTGGGAGGGGTGGAGGGTGGGGCTGTGCTGGCCTCTTTACACCATTATAGACTTGCAGGTAGAAATCTTCCTACAATACCATTAGTACTTTCACCTCAGTGTTTGTGAAGGATCCGATGCTCAAAACCTCAAATTCTTCTGCCTCTCTTCACTGAGCACCTGAAAAGTGGTGGTCTTGGGTTATGGCTGTAGTGTCATGAAAAGTGAGCTCACCATCTCTTTTGCTACTTGGCGGAGAGTCATCCTGTTTAAAATGAGACATATTCTATAAGATCTGTTAAGGGACATTAAGAAATAACATATCCAATGTCATAGTCTGCCACAGCTGCTATCACAAATACCACTCAATGGGTTGACTTAAATAACAGGAATTTATTGGCTCATGGTTTTGAAATTAAGAAAAGCCCAAAATCTAGATATTGGCAAGGGTTGCTTTCTCCCCAAAGACTACAGGGTTCTGGTGCTGGCTGTAGGCAATGCTTTGGTTCTTTGGCTCTTCAGGCTTGTCTTTTCCAAGGTTTTCTTCTAGGTTTTTCTAAGTTCCTGCTGATTCCTACTTTGGCCATCTCCCTGTGGTTTTCTGTTTATGAGGCCTCTAGTAATCCAGATTAAGAGTCACCTTGCTTCAGTTGGGCCACGTTTTAACTGAAAGCAACATCTTCAAGAGATTCTATTTACAATGGGTTCACACCCAAAGGAGTGAGGATTAAGAATATCTCCAAATTGGAGTACATATTTCAATAGACCACATCTATTATTGGAAGGGTGTCCTTGTTCTCAAATAATTTATTTCTCCTTTTTATTTGACCTGGAGCTAAGCATTGTGAAAGCAATTTACCACAATTTCTGTAAGTGGAAAACAACTGTATTACTTTACAATTTTTGTTCACTGAAAAAGGCACTCTTAGAAACTGATGTGATTTAAAAGAACAGAGGCTGTCAAGAATGGAATGTTCTTTCCTGAGTGCTCAGTGAGATGTGTTTACCAAGGAGCCATCCTGGACACCTTGGAGAACAGTAAAGCCTCACTCCACTAACTCAGAATTGTGACTACTTAGACACAGTCTCAGCTGAAATTCAAGTTTGGCAACGAAACCATAAAAATACCACAGAAATGTAAGCATTCTTTTGGGCCCACATCTGGAAGGAATACAAAATCCTGGGTCAGATCCTGTGTCTTGATTCTTAGTTGAGAAAATATGGTCATTTTGTAGGCGTAGGCAAATTGATAATACAAAGTGAAGATTCATGTCAAATGTTCTCATCTGGTCTATTAGTTTTAGGTTCTAAATATTTTAAACTAAGCTACAATTACTTACAAATACTGAACATTAAAAAACTGGGAACTTTTACTTTTTGTGCCTACATATTTCATATGGCTATAATTATATATTCGATAGTCAGGTAATTAATATGCAATTAAAATGCTTGAGAGGATTCAGACTTTTAAAAAATGTTCCATTTTATTAAAAATTTTCTGTAGCTTCATTTCCATCATTGAGAGTTCAATACCTTGTATAATTCTCATGTTTAGTAGTAGAGTAAAGGCTTAAACATCAAGTCATTTTTCAAAGATGAAATTATTTGTCTTTGATTAATCATGAAGATATTTCCTTTCTAATTTTGTCTCCTTTCATCTATCTCTACCTCATACATTTTAATGCAATTTTATTGAGATATACTCACATACTATATAATCAGCCAAAATGTACAATCAGTGGTTCACAGTATCATTGAAGACTTGGGCATTCATCACAATTGACTTTTTAACATTTCCATTACTCCAGAAAATAAATATAAGAATAAAAATAAAAATGAAAAAAAATACTCAAAACATACCATAACCTTATTCCCCCCCCCCCATTATGTATTTATTTTTGTCCTTATTTTTTTAACTCATCTGTCCATACACTGGATAAAGTGAGTGTCAGCTACAAGGTCTTCACAATCATACGATCACATTATAAAAGCTATATAGTTGTACAATCATCTTCAAGAATCAGGGCTGCTGGAATAAGTTCAGCAGTTTCAGGTATTTCCTTTTAGCTATTTTAATACACTAAAAACTAAAACAGAATATCTCTATATATTGCATAAGAATAACCCCTGGGATGACTTCTTGACTATTTGAAATCTATCAGCCACTGAAACTTTATTTTGTTTCACTTCTCTTTCTCCTTTTGGTCAAGAAGCTTTTCTCAATCCCATGATGCTAGATCTAGGTTCATCCCTGGGTATCATGTCCATATAGAGGGGGTAGGGCAGTGAGTTCACCTGCTGAGTTGGCTTGGAGAGAGAAGCCGCATTTGAGCAACAAAAAAGTTCTCTGTGGGTGATTCTTAGGCATCATTATAAGTAGGTTTATTTTCTCCTTTGTAGGATTAAGTTTCATAAGGGCAAGTCCCAAGATCAAGGGCTTGGCCTATTGAATTGGTAGTCCTTAATGCTCGCAAGAATATCAGAAATTCCCCAGGTGGGGTAGTTTAATAGTTTCATATTTTCTCCCCATCCTTCAAGATTTGGGCTTTGCAAATATTCTTTTTATTCTCTGACCAAATTACTATGGGATGTATCAGGGCATCACACTAACTTGTACAAACCAACAAGATCTCACTCCCTATTCAAGATTCCATGTAATTATGATATTTGAATAAACTGACCACACAAGTTAAATTACATAGTGTACTACAGAAAATATAAATTTTGCACCAAATAAACATCTCTTCCTTTGATCTCACACAGAAGTTGAAGTTTTATAAACACATTCATTATCATCCTTTACCCTTTAGTCTGATTTACCTTAGTTGTAACCAGATTTGCTTCATTCTTATCTCTAACTGAAGTCTGATCTCTTTTTCAGCTTTTTTTAACAGTTGCTATATGGGGTAATGATAACTTTCACAGCAATTCAGACTTCTTCAACGTTGAGGTTGGCCATGAAGATAGACTAAATTATTGTTATTTTCATGCAAAAAGAGGGCACTCTTAAACATGCTCCTTAGTTCTCTCATATATTTAAAACTCTTGTTTACTAGTTGTAGAGATATTTTCCTTTTGAATTAAACTGAAACAAAATTGCTCACAGTGGGGCAGACCATGGTGGCTCAGCAGGTAGAATTCTCGCCTGCCATGCTGGAGACCAGGGTTCAATTCCAGGTGCCTGCCCGTGGGGGAGGGGGTGGGGGAGGGGGTGGGGGAGGGGGTGGGGGTGGGGAGTGGGCGGGAAAAGAAATTGCTCACAGAGTTTTAAAGAGATATCGCATGCTCAGTGTAGAAAATTTTGGAAATCCAGAAAAGCATGAATAAGAAATTTAAATTACCTATAGGCAACTGTTATTTCTAAATTCTGAGATGCTTAGCCGTTTGTATATAACCTGGTCGTTCCTAGAAACTTCAGGTATTTATGTGACATTTGAGACTCAGAGTTAAGCTCTGAAGCTATGAAAATCAGCAGTACTCCATACAGAAACTGTTTTAAAAGTTGAAAAAAAGGATCAGATTTTGAGTAGGGCTATGAAGGAAGCTGATCTGGATAGGACTAAGGCAGAGCAGAATACAGAGTAAAGGATGATATTGTCCATATTTTAAAACTTCAACTTCTGTGTGAGACCAAAGGGAAAGATGCTTATTTGGTGCAAGATTTATATTTTGGGAAGTGTATTTCCTAACTTAATTTATATGGTCAGTTTAGTTAAATACCATAAGTACATGGAATCTTGGATAAGGCATGAGATTCTGTTGGTTTGTCCAGGTTAGTGTGATAGCTCGAAATATCCCAGAGTAATGTGGGCAGTTAATAAAGAAGTATTACTTAAGTCCCATTGGGGGATTGGGGAGAAAGGAAGAAATATTCAGCTTCCCCATTTGGAGGATTTTTTATAAGTTGCAAGCAGTGGGGACATCCAAATCAATAACGCTGGGCTCTTGATCTTGGGGTTCACCCCTATGAAACTTATTCCTGCAAAGCATAGGGTAGGCCTACTTACAATTAGGCCTAAAGTGACCCCCCAGAGAACCTCTTTTGTTGCCTAGATGTGGCCTCTCTCTAAGACAACTCAGCAGGTGAACTCACTGCTCTCCCCTCTACGAGGGACATGACCTCCAGAAGTGCAAATCTCCCTGTCAACGTGGGAGAGTACTCCCAGGATGATCATGGCCATGACATCAAGGAATTGAGAAAGACTTCTTGACCAAAAGGGGAAAGAGAAAAATGAGACAGAGTTTCAGAGGTTGAGAGATTTCAAACAGAGTCGAAATGTTATCTTGGAGGTTATTCTTATGCATTATATAGATATCCCTTTTTAATTTATGGCATTTTAGACTGGCTGGAAAGAAGTACCTGAAACTGTGGAGCTGTGTTGCAGTAGCCTTGATTCTTGAAGATGATTGCATAAAGATACAACTTTTACAACGTGACTGCCTGATTGTGAAAACCTTGTGTCTGATGCTGTTTTTATCTGGGTATGGACAGGTAAGTAAAAAATACATATATGGATAAAAAATAAATAAATAATAGTGGGGGTAAGGAGTAAAACAAATTGGGTAGATGGAAATACTAGTGATTGATGAGAGGGAGGGGTAAGGGTATGGGATGTATGATTTTTTTCTTTTTTTATTTCTTTATTTGGAGTGATGCAAATGTTCTAAAAAATGATCATGGTGATGAATACACAATTATGCGATGACATTGTAAGCCACTGATTGTACATCATGTGTGGAATATATGAGTGTGAAGATGTGTCAATAAAAATATTTAAAAAATTATCTACAGGCATTTATTTACTGTTAATGGAATATATATATGCCTGTTTATCTCAGAACTGAGATTGTGGTGCTTAATTTAGCATCCTATGTCATTCATTTTAACACTTTATTGTACTTTCTCATGTCATTGAAATTATTCGTAAATAAAATTTATTTTTGCATTAATTATTCCATGATATTATAACATTACTTGAGTTATAATATTTTATTTACTCTCCCATTGTTGAGCATTTAAGCTTTATTCAATTTATTATGAATAGTGCTGCACTGAACATCTTTTCAAATCTATGTTTCTTTTCAAAGTCCTTAAGGTAGATTCTTGAGATCAAAGGCTATAACACTTCTCGACCCAACAGATTTTAAAAACAGGTTTTGTTTAGCTAAATAGATTTATGTTTTATTTGCTTTGAGATTTCAGCAAGACATCATTTGAACCTGTTAATAATAATAAGTATTCTACATACAGCTAATGAGAAACAAAGTGAACTATCCCTTAAATTATATGTTTCTGAATCTCTTGATCTTAGGAGTGACTGGGTTTAACCTTTTTTGACTTATTGTCATTGGCAGAAAAACAAACAATCCAAAGCAGGATTTGATGAAGGCCACTGTACAAAATGGTGCTTATTTTTTTAATGACATTTTAAAACCATAAACTTTTTCTTGAAAATATCAAAAGGAAATATGACACTCCCTCCTGGAAACAGGAAGGCATATTCTGTCATTTCATGATTTACATACTCTTTGGAGGAAGAAAAAAGATATAAAAGTGAAATACTTGCCAACTAGTTGCGGTGAGTAATATAATAATGCACTATGTATTAGGTTTAGCTGCACAGAGCCGTGGATCATCAGTTCTATAGACAATATGGCCAATTGGTTTGGCTAAAAATTATGTTTGGAATTGTTCCGTTGCTGAAGATATCTTTTCTTAATACAGTAATACTTCCCTAATTGAGTGCTTTTAGGAAAATAATTTTTTGTTAGAAGTAAATGTTCCAAATGAATCAAGTTTTTGCCATTAAGTGCCAACGCATTTTGAAGGTTTTTTAAAATATAGCAATACTAATTTCCTTGCCTTCTTAACAAAATTATACAGGATATAAAGTAGCTTTTATTGATGATCCAAGGTCATTTCTTAAACCACAATTCCTATTCAGTTATTCGTCAGAGCCTGTGTCTCCTTTCTCTAAATGTTAACAGATTATGGTTGTTGTTTTTTTAAGTTCTCTTCTTTAATGCCAGATGGTTCATTACTATCTGTTGTGATAAGTATGCTTGCTTTGACTAGTCTCTACCTGCCTTTTTTACCTGTATTTTTTTTTTTACTTTTTTATTGTATAGTATAACATATATGCAAAGCAAAGAATTAAAAATGCAATAGTTTTCAAAGCATTCTTCAAGAAGTGGTTACAGGACAGATCCCAGAGTTTGTCATGAGCTCCCATATGATCCTTTCATATTTTTCCTTCTAGCAGCTCCAGAATATAGGAGACTAGAGGGCTTAATTATTTTTTATCATCACCACCAACTTTTTTCTTTTTTTTTTTTTGTGAACAATAACATATATACAAAAAGGCTATACATTTCAAAGCATGGCACCACAATTGGTTGTAGAACATATTTCAGACTTTGACATGGGTTACAATTTCACAATTTTAGGTTTTTACTTCTAGCTGCCCTAAAATACTGGAGACTAAAAGAGATATCCATTTAATGATTCAGCATTCATATTCATTTGTTAAGTCCTATCTTTTATGTATAATTCTACCACCACCTTTGATCTTTCTGTACCTCTCTTTGGGGTTGTTTGGGCTATGGCAATTCTAAATTTTTGATACTGGAAGGGTCTGTCACTAATGTAGGGTAGGGAGATGGAACTATCTGATGTTCTGGAGAGGCTGGGCTAGGTTTCAGGACTTATCTGGGCCAGGGACCCATCTGGAGGTTGTAGGTTTCTGAAAAGTTACTCTAGTGCATGGAAACCTTGTGGAATCTTACATATTGCCCTAGGTGTTCTTTAGGATTGGCTGGAATGGTCGTGGTTGGGGGTTGCAGGTTATGATAGGTATCAAGGCCTACCTGAAGCTCCCATAACAGTAACCTCCAGAGTAGCCTCTCAACTCTATTTGAACTCTCTCTGCCACTGATACCTTATTAATTACACTTCTTTTCCCTCTTTTGGTTAGGATGGAATTGTTGATCCCACAATGCCAGATCCAGATTCATCCCTGGGAGTCATCTCCCATGTCACCAGAGAGACTTTCACCCCTGGATGTCATGACCTATGTACTGCGGAGGGCCTTCATTTCACTTGCAGAGTTGGGGTTGAAAGACTGAGGCCATATCTGAGCAACAACAGAGGTCCTCCAGAAGTAACTCTTAGCATCTCTGCTGTCTGCATGAACTTCACAAGAGTAATCCTCATGACCGAGAGCATGGCCTATTGATTTGGGTGTCCCTAAAAGTTTGACACAGGATTCCCTGATGGTAAGGTTTAATAGTTCCATATTCTTTCTCCCCTCCCTCAGGGGACTTTGCCAGTACTTTTTGATTATCTGCTTAATATACTCTAGGATGTTTCCAGGCATTACAATAATCTACACATGATTAAAGGACCTCTTTCTTATTCTGTGCTTCCTGTATTTCAGTTGTTCAAATGAGCTACACCGATAGGTTGAATTGGATTATGCACTACAGAAGATTTCAGTTCCAGACCCAATAAACTTTTCTTCCATTGGTCTCAAAGAGAATTTGTGGTTCTAAAATATAGACACTGTCATCCTTACCCTTACGTTCTGAATTACTTTAATTCCAACCTGCTCGGCTTCATTCTTATCTCTAAATATCAGATTATGTATATAAAGCAGTCTCTCAAAATCCAGAAATAATAATCACCACTCTGGACTTAATATCCCTGCTCTAACAGCTTACAATCTAAGTCCCTGTTTTCTTATAGGCATTTTCTAAAGGTAACCATACCATTGCTGTTTCTGGTTTATTTTGTCTCACCAAATCTCCGAAGTGTTCATTCACATCTTTGAATGCCTCACAACATTCTTCCTTTTCTGCAGCAGTACAACCTTTGTTCATAAGTATACACCATTGTTCGCCAATCTCCATCTCCATCAGTGCATCCTTCAGCCACCTGCGTTCATTGGGCATCATGTAGAGGGCCCAAAGTCCACAGCCCATCAACATTCACAATTTTAGATCATTTCATTGTTCCCAAGAGACAGAAAAACAATAAACACACCCTCACAAAACTGGAAATCTAAACCTCCTCTTAACCCTTGTCCCTCCCACCATTATTTACCTCTGCTGTTGCTGTGATAGTGCTGATGGTTTCTTTTGAACATAACTCATAGCATGCAACAGCAGATTTCCCCCTGTACCCTAGACTTAAACACTCTTTATACAAGAATCATATTTTTGAAGTAATTCTTACAAGAACTTATTCATATTTCTAGTGTGAGTCAGTGGGACACATAGGTCTATATAACCCCTTTCAATCTTGTTCATCTTCAATATGGTAATATTACATCTAGACCCATTAGAGAATCACCTTCACTCCTATCTATACCCTTACATTGGCGTTCAACCTCATTAGTTAACGGTTCATCCATCTCTAGCGTCTATGTATCTCTAAGTCTCCCGTATTCAGTATTATAAGCTCTGATTATACCTGTATTAGTTAGGGTTCTCTAGAGAAACATAATCAACAGGGAACACTTGCAAATATAAAATTTATGAAAGTGTCTCACGTGACCGTAGGAACGCAGAGTCCAAAATCCACAGGGCAGGCTGCAAAGCCGATGACTCTGATGGATGGCCTGGATGAACTCCACAGGAGAGGCTCACCAGCCAAAGCAGGAATGGAATCTGTCTCCTCTGAGTCCTCCTTAAAAGGCTTCCCATGATTGCATTTAGCATCACTAATTGCAGAAGACACTCCCCTTTGGCTGATTACAAATGGAATCAGCTGTGGATGTAGCTGACGTGATCATGACCTAATCCTATGAAATGTCCTCATTGCAAGACAGGCCGGCGCTTGCCCAATCAGATGAACAGGTACAACTTGGCCAAGTTGACACTTGTCCCTTACCATGACAGTCCACCCCTTGTCAACTTGGCACCTATATATATATATATATATATATATATATATCACCTTAGACCATACTTAATTTCCAAATGAAAACAAATAAGCACATATTTTTTCTTTTACCTGACAATACTCAACTGTCCTGCATATAACTGGAAACACATTAAATCTCTCCAGAATAGGGTGCAAATCCTTGGGCAACATTCATTCTTAAACTTGATATCTTACAACTTAAATAGTATAACACGAACAAAACAGGATTACAGTCCTCGTTTCTGTAACTGATCACGTGGTCGAAGTTCATATTTATCACTACCTTCTTCCACTACCCATTCCATGTTCCCTTTCCCCTCAGCAAGCACTTCAGCTGGCCATGGTTATTTGCCTGGTGGGGTGACCCAAACCTTCATTCCTGAAGTCTCAGAGCCATTAGTGGTCCTGCCTGGATTGTGTTGTTGCAGTTTGCCATTGATTTTAATCACAGGGCATGGTAGTACTAATAGACGCCCCAGGGGATCTCCCATATTCCAAGAAAACTCTTCTTTACCTCCATTATGTAGTTGCAGTCCTACTTCCTTCTGATAGTCAGGGTCAATTACCCCAGACAATAATGTAATCCCCTTCTTGGTGTGTTGATCCAGAGGCATAAGTAGCCCAAAGTGACCAGGTGGCAATCTTAACTTCCAGTTCAGTGGTATCACTGTAGTTTCTCCTGGAGAAAGCACACCCCATTTTGGAACTAAAACCTGCAGACCAGCAGAACTTAGGGTAGCAGGGACAGGAAGCAAAAATTTTCCTAGTGGATCACTAGGAGTAATAGTGAGTGGCACCACACCCATTTCCACCCCTTGGTTCCTGGACCCATGGATCCTGGCTATGGGAGAAACAGCACCATACAGTGGATGCTGATTCAGAGCATACACAGCTTCCTGGAGAACATTACTCCAGCCTTTCAAGATTTTGCCACCTAGTTGGCACCGTAATTGAGTTTTCAAAAGGCCATTCCACCGTTCTATCAATCCAGCTGCTTCTGGATGATGGGGAACATGGTAAGACCAGAGAATTCCATGAGCATGTGCCCATTCCCGCACTTCATTTGCTGTGAAGTGTGTTCCTTGATCCGAAGCAATGCTATGTGGAATACCATGACGATGGATAAGGCATTCTGTAAGCCCACGGATAGTAGTTTTGGCAGAAGCATTGCGTGCAGGGAAAGCAAACGCATATCCAGAGTATGTGTCTATTCCAGTTAGAACAAATCGCTGCCCCTTCCATGAAGGGAGTGGTCCAATGTAATCAACCTGCCACCATGTAGCTGGCTGGTCACCTCGGGGAATGGTGCCATATCGGGGGCTGAGTGTGGGTCTCTGCTGCTGGCAGATTGGGCACTCAGCAGTGGCTGTAGCCAGGTCAGCCTTGGTGAGTGGAAGTCCATGTTGCTGAGCCCATGCATAACCTCCATCCCTACCACCATGACCACTTTGTTCATGAGCCCATTGGGCAATAACAGGAGTTGCTGGGGAAAGAGGCTGACTGGTATCCATAGAACGGGTCATCTTATCCACTTGATTATTAAAATCTTCCTCTGCTGAAGTCACGCTCTGGTGTGCATTCACATGGGACACAAATATCTTCATGTTTTTAGCCCACTCAGAAAGGTCTATCCACATACTTCTTCCCCAGACCTCTTTGTCACCAATTTTCCAATTATGGTCTTTCCAAGTCCCTGACCACCCAGCCAAACCATTAGCAACAGCCCATGAGTCAGTATACAAACGTACCTCTGGCCAGTTCTTAGTCCAACCAAATGAACAACCACGTGCACTGCTCGAAGTTCTGCCCACTGGGAGGATTTCCCCTCACCACTGTCCTTCAAGGACACCCCAGAAAGGAGTTGTAATGCTGCAGCTGTCCACTTTCGGGTGGTACCTGCATATCATGCTGAACCATCTGTAAACCAGGCCCGAGTTTTCTCTTCCTCCCTCAATTCACTGCAAGGAACTCCCCAAGAGGCCATAGCTCTGGTCTGGGAAACAGAAGGTAATGTGGCAGCAGGAGTGGAAACCATGGGCATTTGTGCCACTTCTTCATGTAACTTACTTGTGCCTTCAGGACCTGCTCTGGCTCTATCTCGTATATACCATTTCCACTTTATAATAGAGTGCTGCTGTGCACGTCCAACTTTATGGCTTGGTGGGTCAGACAACACCCAACTCCTGATAGGCAACTCAGGTCTCATGGTAACGTGGTGCCCATGGTTAAGCGTTCAGTCTCTACTAAGGCCCAGTAGCAGGCCAAAAGCTGTTTCTCAAAAGGAGAGTAGTTATCTGCAGCAGACGGTAAGGCTTTGCTCCAAAATCCTAAAGGTCTGCATTGTGATTCTCCTATAGGGGCCTGCCAAAGGCTCCAGAAAGCATCTCTATTTGCCACTGACACTTCCAGCACCATTGGATCTGCTGGATCATATGGCCCAAGTGGCAGAGCAGCTTGCACAGCAGGCTGGACCTGTCGCAGAGCCTCCTCTTGTTCAGGTCCCCACTCAAAATTAGCAGCTTTTCTGGTCACTCGATTATACTCAAGATTCACCAGCATTATTTTCAATAGAAAGTGGAAACAACCTAAATGTCCTTTGATAGTGGATAATGAAATGATAAACCACACAACTACCACAAATTACCACTAATAAGGGCTATTTGATATCATATTGTTTAAGAATATTTATGCTCATGATAAATATTATTTAAAAAATGCTAAAACTGCATATTCATAAACCAATTTTATAAATTACAAAGTATGTGTCACAATAAGACAAATGAAACATATTAGAATATTGTGGTGATCTCTAGGTAAAAATATGGGATATTTTAATTATTTTATATTTTTTCCTGCATTTTTAAAATTTTCTACAATATTACCTTTTAATATCAGAAAAAGAAGGCAACCTTTTAAATATCTGGGATATTCTTTCTTATTAAACTACAAAACTTCCTGGGTATTTCATTCTAAATTAAACTTACAATGCAATCAATCACAGAATGCAAGATCCATGAAGGCTACTTTTCTTTTTCTTTTATTACCTTTTGTGTCCTTAATACCCAGTATATCAGTACTTGGCACATAAGTGCTTATTGAATAAAAACTTGAACAGAGAAATAAACAATTGGCGGTCTATCTCCACTAAACTATATAGTTTTGCTTTTCTAGCAAGATTTTCAAAATATTCTAATTAAGACTTGAAGAAAATCTACACTTGTGCTAGATGGAAACAGTTATGTACCCCAGAAAAGCCATATTCTTTCTCCTAATCCAATCTTATGGGGGCAGACCTATTATTTAGGGTGGAAACTTGGATTAGATTGTTTCTGTGGAGATGCGACACACCCAACTTCGGTGAGACCTGTGGTTAGATTGTTTCTATGGAGATGTTATCCACTCAATTGCAGGGCGGCCTCTTGACTAGAAGATGTGATTCCACCCATTTAAGGTGTGTCTTAACTAGTTTATCGGAGTTCTTTAAAAGAGGAAACATTTTGGAGAAAGCTCAGGGATGACACAGAGATATTTAGAGATGTAGAAAGAAAACATCTCTGGTGCAGATGTTTGAAACCAGAAGCCAAAGGACAAACAGATGCCAGCCACATGCCTTCCCAGGTGACGAGGTGTTCTTGGCACCATCCCTCTTTCTTGAGTCAAGGTATCTTTTTCTGGATCCCTTAGTTTGGACATTTTTATTGACTTAGAACTGTAAACATGTAACTTTATAAATACCCTTTATAAAAGCCATTCCATTTCTAGTATATTGCCTTCTGGCGGCATTAGCAAACTGAAACAAGCTGTAATTCTATACCATTTTAAGAGTTTTAAAAAGTATCACAATTTACTGATAATGTAATTTCACCATTGTAATACTCAGTGAAAGTAACAGCTCTTGATTCTCCTAAGATTAGTTTTAACTCAGTGTGACCCATTCCTAATATGTTATCTTTAGTTAAAGTTTAAGATATACAGCATATTTGGTTTCCTGTCAATGTACAAAAATTGAGATTTGGTTTAAATGGTCCAAATACTTTTCATATTGTCATTTACCAAAGGGTTCATTTTTAATCTTTTAAGTGAAAAATGCAGAGAAAAAGAGTAGAGTATATAGAATTATCGTGATATATATGGTCATATTACTACTACACTAAAGCCCTCTGATCTTTCATAAACTTTTCAATATGCTTTGTGAGAATGTATGCTTTGAATCAAAGGCTAGAAGAAAGAAACACAGTAAACAGTGTTCTTCGTACCAGTTGTCCCCAAGAGCCCCAAGCCTCACTTTTAAGCATTTTTTACTTTCTGAACTATAAGAAGTCAACCCTGAAGGGTCTAATGGCTAAGGAATGAACCCCTTACAAGTTGGCTTCAGAGAAATGTTTAAAATTACAACTGGGGCACTGGATCTTAAGGTTCAAAACAAGTCATATCACTG
The DNA here is from genome assembly GCF_023851605.1 of Tamandua tetradactyla. Lineage (NCBI taxonomy): Eukaryota > Metazoa > Chordata > Mammalia > Pilosa > Myrmecophagidae > Tamandua > Tamandua tetradactyla. The sequence continues at coordinate 120,910,945 of NC_135332.1, forward strand.
ACAGATTATGATGTTATAAATGATGTCTCTGAAAACACTCATCTGACAGTCTTCAAAATCTTTTATTTTTAGAAGTACATTTTTAGAGTCTAACCCTTTTCTAGGAAGTAGCAAGGTGAAGGGAAGTCCTTAGTAGTCAAATGAAAAACTGTCTATTTTACTGACATTAAAAATTGAGGGTGGGCCACAGTGGCTCAAACAAGCAGAGTTCTTGCCTGCCATGCTGGAGACCTAGGTTCGATTCCAAGGGCCTGCCCATGCGAAAAGAAAAGAATGTAATGATTAAAAATAATGATACATTAACATAATATAATTTAGAATCATGTGGCTTCCAGAGATTAGCATTTAGTCAGGCCTGGTAACAAACAGAAGATAATGGCTGAGACATAAAATCCTTATAAAAGACATCTAAATGATACACTTAAGATGACTAATATTAAGGATTTAAACACAATACATTTTTCCTCAGAGGAAAGAATTTTAATTTCTAAAGAGCATTTACTTCTGACATCTCAATTCCTGATTTCAGTGGCTGCAGACTATGAACCTCTGTGCCACACCTAGGACAAGTAAAGTACATGTCAAGTAAGAAATTACTCTTAACACAGTAATAACAGAAGATATGTTCACATCCTATGGTGTGAGGCATGGTGGGCCACTCTCCACAGAGAGAACACTCTTTGCCTCTTGTGGCTAATGTATTGTCACTACTAGAAGTACCAGTAAGAGGGATACACCACAAAGATAACTTAGCTTTCAATTTTTGGATATTGATAAGTGGTAAGAGAAAAATCAGAAACTCAGCAAAACCATGCCAGAGAAGTTCCCTATTCATATACTCAAAGCCAACTTCACGTATATTTTGAGGCTTGCAAAATACAGAATGAATGCCTAGGAGACGTTCTGTCAAAGTTGCAAACTTTCCCCTTTGAAGAAAAATCAAGAAATTAATCAACCCACCTAATTTCAAAAGTCCAACCACAAAATTCATACACTGCTTGACTTTCCAGAATGAAGCTAAATGACGGTTTCGAAGCAAATCATAGCATCGTTCTTCCAACCACTTCCCACCAATTGTACAAACGGCATACCATAACTTTTGATTTTTACTTGGTGGCTGGTATCTCAGGTTAGGGGACAAATCATTTTTGTACTGAATATTCAAAACTGACTGCCCCACAGTGGCGTTTTTGGAGTAGATGGTGAATCTCCACAAGAAAAGCCACAAGAATGCTTTCACCTCTGGTTCAAAGCGGGCTAACAGCCCTGGCTTAAATCCATGAAAGCACTGAGTAAACTGGGACCAAACTAGCTGTTCCAGGGCCTTGTTTAGTTCAAGCGCATCCAGTTGACTTATCCTCAGCACTCTGTTTGTACTCTTCATATTCTCTTCTCTGGAAGCCATGTCTTCTCCGAAAGTCTCTAGGAAAAAATGCAATTAGGAAACATCGACAAACAGCTGGAATTTTGTACTATGCCTCCTCAACTTACACTTTGAAAATGACAAATCATATAGCACACATAAGAATTTGGACTTTTCAGTAGCGTCAACAATCAGCATAGCAAACAATCACTTCTTACTTGGAACTTCTGTTTCTTTTTATTTTTTTCTCCCTCCTCAAAGGAATCTCAAGAATTTAGAAAGCTGTGTTCTATTTCTACAAACTTACTTCTCTGTAATATTCTGTGGTCAGATATTCTAGCAGAGAGATGATAAAATCCTGACGCTAACAGCAATGAGACTGAATAATAACATGACTAATGGTGAAGTATATGAACTTGGACAACGAACTGTAAGGAACATTGCAATGGATGATAAACGAAGACAGTTTAATTTCCAGCACAGCTACTAACTTCAAAGGTATATTTTTCAACAAGTCATTTAATCTTTCTCAAATATGTTTTATGTTTGTAAAGGAAATTAGAAGAAAAAATAACTGAACAATGTATGTTTATTATTCTATCATACTATTGCAGAAAATAATTACTAAATTTCAGCATGAAACAAAATGAATGCAGAAATGTTATTATCAAAGTGCTAAAAAGGTGCAATTATATGACTCCAAGAAAAGCAAACTATAATATAAAAATATATACTAAGATAATTTCACAAATATACTAAGGATGAAAGAAGGTGCTGAAGGGAAACAAATCTTTTCAACTGAAATATAAAAAGCTAATTAATGATGAGTTAAGGATTATTAACTTATTAAAAAAACAGTTATTAAAGGATGATTAGATGTAAGCTGATGCAATTGAAAAATTTAGTTGCTGCTATTGTCAAGAAGTGTACAGACCAGTTTAGATATTTCGAATTTTATTAACGAACTGGTAAATTCAAACTGACAAAAACCATGTTTAAATTTAGTTTCTAAGATGGGTGTTCAACACACAGAGTCTAATCATGATCTCTAGGTCCCAAACAGTAATGGAAAGAACACAGAATGACAGGAGTCAAGAGATCCTACTGAAGTTCACTTGCTCTTAATTGACTGCATGATCTCGGACAAGTCATTTAGCTTAACACTGCCTTGGTTTCTTCACTTATAAAACAAAAGGCTGGAGATAAAATGAACTTTAAGTCCTTTCTAGTTCTATTTTATGATTTTTTGCTAGAAACATATTATATGTAATTTGGTATAAGTTAAAAGATAAAAGGATTGAAAGGTGGATCCTAAAGACAAAGTAGTACTTCTCAAAATAGGGATTACCTCTGAAAACCAAAGATGTTTTCAAGAGGGAAATATTTTAATTACCTAAGGATCCTAGATATTTTAGTGGCAGAAGACTATATGCTTAACAAGTTTAAGTACCAGAACCAAAAATGACTACTGAATATTGTGTTTTCCCCTAAAACCGAACACATGACATGAATACTTTTCACTCATAAACGCCAATGGATTTCTGGGGAGCTCTCACCTTCTCCCCTTTCCTGCAGCTCCCTTAAGACGTGAAAGCCTGTCGTTAAGGCAATGGGGATTTTCACCGCAGGTTCCTCTGTGAAATCCTCCTCTCATACTTGCCAGGAGCTGTAGGAAGGAATGAAGGGGGTTAGAAGGAGAGTTTCCCCTCAAGTTCCTCTGTGAAATACTTGCCTCAGACTTTCCAGGAGCTACAGGAAAAAGAGGAGGTTAGAAGGAGAGTTTCCCCTTTCCTTACCCTATAAATCTAATCAATCCCCAAAGTCTGTAAATTATTTGTCCAAAATATTTTTCTAATCCATTCATTACTCTCCAACCCTCCACCCCCATGCTCACCTCCTGCCAAGCCTTTTCCAGAGCTCTGGCTCCATCCATCCCTCCTCTGCATTACATTTGACTGACTTGCCTTTTGCCTCCTCCGGTGCATTCACCACCCTGCAATCTTTCTAAATCACAAACTTCCCCAATGATATGATCCCAGTTTACTTTCCCTTCCAGATGCTTTAATATTCTACTCATAAAGGGCCAAATTCTCTTGCTCACTAGTGTACATTTTCTATTAAGGTCTTCCCTGGAATAGTATTTTCCCATTCTTTAACTGAAAAACTCCTACAAAGTTTTAAGTACTGGCTTAGGCATCATTTTCTCCTGACTCTCCAAATTCGGGTTAGAAGCCCCTTATTGTTGTTCCCTTAGCACCCTGTTCTTTTCCTTTCTCGGCCTATACTCACCATACATAAACTGCTTTTTAGATGTCTATTTCCTCCATGAGAGGATAAGCTTTGTTATTGCAAAGAACATTAGTATTTAGTCACAGATGAATTTTAGCAAACAGCACATTGCCTGGTACAAAGAAGGCATTCTGGAACATTAGTAGACTGAACTGATAGATGAATATTGATTAATTACTTCAATTTGTTTGCTGTACATCTACTTATCAGTTAATGTATTCTAGCTAGCAATACAATGTCTCAACTTTCCTGGAGTTTATAATCTAGTAGTGTGAAAGGGGAGGAAGGGTGTGTTATATAGAATAATAAACAGCAATCACAATAAAGTGTAGTAATTTATGATAGGGGAAATTTAGGGTACTATGCTTACAACTAGAGCTCAGTAGGTCCGAGAAGACTTCCTGGAGTCTAAGCAGTTACCTGAAAGATTAGCAATGTCAGCCTGGTAAAGGAGGATAAAATATTACAAGCAGAGGGAAGAGCAAGTGCCATGGACTAAAGGTGCAAGGATGAAAGAAAAGGCTGGAAAGGAAAGCAGGAGACATCCTAAAGGTCCTTAAGGTCAATTTCAGGAGGCTGGACTTTATCATGAGAATGAGAGGGAGAAGGGAACTAATATGATCAGATTTTCATTTTAGAGAGCTTGCTCTGCATCCAAAAGGAATGCCTTAGAGGCTGAAAGACCGAAGGCATACATATCAGTTAAGATGTTGCTAAAATGATCTATTAAGGATCTAATGATAGTCTAAATTAGAAAAGAATCAGCAGGATGGAAAGAAAAACTACAAAATGGGTAAGACTATCATGACCTGGTGAGAAATAAACTAAGAATAACTGACTTAAGTAACTGAGTGCATGATGGCACAGTCTCTGTAATAAAATGCATGATTTTTGCATTTTCTTTCGACAGGTTTGAAAGGAAAGAAAATAAATACATGCAGTTTTAGATAGCTGAGACTTCTATGGATAACTAAGTGGAAAAGTTCAGTAATCAGTTATGTGAATGTGGGAGAGAAGATCTGGGCAGAGATTTTACTTATAGGTCAGGTCCCTCAAGTAGGACTAATCTATTTTAAATCTACCTGATCTACTTTAATACTAATATCAGGAAGGCTTTCATCTAAACAAGATAGACAAATGTTGTCCATTTACATCATAATCAACTTTCTTTGAAACAATAAAATCTTGTTTTCATAGTTTTCCCACTCCAGCTACTATGCATTTCATTGACTAGGTTCACTGATGTTATAAATATCTTTGGGCTTTCAATCCTTCTTTGTTGTGATCTTTGGTATCACAGTCCTGCTGTCTTACTGTTTCTTTGGTCCAATGGTTTTCAAATTTGAAAGTTCACCAGAATCACTTGGAAGATTTGTTAGAACAGATTACTGGTCCTCACACAAGTTTCTGATTCAGTGGTTCTGGAATGGGACCCAAGAATTTGCATTTCTAACAAGTTCCCCAGTGATACTGAAACTACTGAGTTAGACCATTTCAAAGCAAAAGTCATAATATTTTTGACGTATCTATTACCCCTTCCACTCAATGTTGGATGCCAGTCCTCTTGCTCATTTCTGGTTAGTTCTCGTCCCTATATCTATAGAGGTTGTTACAAATCTCTCAATGCTCAGGTTTACCATTCTTCTAGTAAGTAATCCTTGTGATTAGAGACCACCATTCATTCACTGATACTTATGAACACCAAATACATCCTAACTCTGTCAGGTGCTTGAGATGCAGAGAAGAAGACAAGTTCTGATTCTTACTTATTGACACCAACCAGGCCTACCAAGGCAAGTAAGTAAGTGCGCAAGTAGGGCAAAAATCATACATATATATATATATATATATATATATATATATATATATATATATATACATACACACACACATAAAATAAATATGTAGTTATAATAAATTACAGAATAAAATCCCCAATGATTTTTGCTTTTTTCACCTTTTTCCTGCAGTTGGAATTTTTTCTCTAACTTGCAACATTTATGTAATTAAAGAAAAAAACCTTTATTTAAAACCTCTAAGCTAATGAAAACTTACATTATTTGCCAACTCTTACAAAGTCACCTATTTCTTGTGTGATTATTACCCTTAAGATAAAGAACAAACTTCTCAAATCTAAACTAGTTCAATTCTGTCTCCATTTCTGCAACCACATAACCCACTATTTCCCTTTAATTCTAGACCATCTTTCAGTTCTGCCTCTGTGTGTTTTCTTCTATACCTAAAACATCTATCTTCTCAACCTGAGTTCAACATTCTCTATGAAATCTTCATAACTATCCCCAGTTTCCATCGACTATTACCATTTCTTAGCTCTGAAAGTAACTGTGCCACTCACTTCAAGCCCTCAACATTTGTTAAGTGATTTCATAGTCGTAACTTGAGGGTAAGCTATTTAAAGGAAAGCATTCTTTCTTACACTTATTTCTCACCTACAAGGTAACCTTGATACCTAGCTCAGTTTTCCTCAAGCAAAATTCTACAATAATTCAGACTGTGTGGGAGCATGGGCTATGCAATTCTACAGCTGCAACAGTGTTTCTCTTGAACAACTCTCTCTTCCTCAGATGTCATGTTCAGTGGTCAGTAAGATAAAACTCTCTTACTGTCAAATTACACTTGAAAAGCTTTTAAGAGGGACTGACCATATTACATATCTATATAAATTCAACACTACCATTCTCCCTCCCCCAGTATTGGACTAAATTAATATTTTTTTTCAGTTGAGCACCAGGTAAAGTATTTGGCTTGTATGAGAGGGCCAGTTGTGCCAGTTTATATATCTTGAAACACTAGACTCATGATCACTTTCAGCACAGGAGGCTGACAGAATCTTACTAATCTTGTAGCTCTAGAATTTATCACAAAGATAGGTTCATAGCAGCTCCTCAATAAATGCTGAACTTTTGTGCAATGGACGAAATAGTTTGGTAGCAATAAATGTGCCAACTGAATACCGTATGAGATCATCTAGATGAACTGAATGAGGGCAGATGCCTCTTCTTGAGGTTTCTTACCAATACTTAGTGAGAAACTGTCAGAGTAGTGATTTCTTAGAGGAATCATATACTAAATCCTTGGCTTTTGGAGGAATCATACTTAGGAACATTTAGTAAAGATGAAATTTTTAATGGCTGCCAAAAAACGAGACTAACATAGTCTCTAACTAATCCAGTTTTTAACAATCCTTACTATCAAAAAATTCTGTCTCAGCCCCTCTGTTCTAGTTTAACATTTTTCTTTCCTCCTTTTCTCCCCAGGCCTGGCCTCAATGTAGATTAAGAACAGCTGGGCTTGCTCTCCTCTTATGTGAGACTCTTAAATAGACTAAAAGAATATTATTAAGCTGCTCTTCAGCCTTTGCTTCTCCAGACAAATAATTTCTTTCTTTCTTTTCTGTTTTAGGTTTTATTTTACAACATTCTAATCATCTTGTGGCTTCTTTTAGCTAAAAACATAAAACAGATACTGTCCATTATACACTATAGTTCATCAAAATGGAATACCTCTCCTATACTCCATATTCCTATTTAGACAACTATGATGGGGTGGAAAAAGCAGGTGGAAAAAGTGAATTTAGAAAACAGGCCTGGGTTCAAGTTCCAGCTCTGCCATTTGCTTGCTTAGTGATCTTAAAGTCTCAGATTCCTCTTCTGAAAGAGGAATTGCCCTCAGATTCCACTTCTCAAAGTTGGAAATAACAGAGTTGTTGAGATTACACAGATAACATTATGGATGTGGGTCTGGAAACCGTACAGTGGTGTTATTATATTGTTACTGCTTTGATTAAAGAATGGGCATAAGGAGAAAAAGCCTCCAAGTTGATTTTGGCAAATTTCATTTCGAAAGACTGGTACTTTCATTATTAGTCACACAAATGCTTCAATCAACCTGTATTAAAATGGTTTTTCTCCCCCAGGAAATACTGACTAATATCATTAAAATAAATTTGTGGTGATTGAATAGTGAATGTGATGTCACTAATATGTGTGCATGTGTAGGGCCAGGCAGGAGGGGGACAGTCACAGTTCTCTGAAACACATCACACTCGTAATTTCCATCTTGTGTGAAAGAAGGTGATGCAGTGGGGATTCTGAGAGAATGAGGATGGGTTCCAGCATGATCTACTCCCTTGGTTATTTAACCCCCATTGACATAGTTATGCCTGTTTTCTGGAAGTAAAGAAATCTCAGGAATTGTACATTCATAATATCTGACTCTAGAGTACTTAGTCACACAGGGCTTGGTGTAGGCAGTCCAACAACAATCACCCAACCCTGGGTTCATCACCAACACATTACATTCCGTTCCTCCACTTCACAATTCTTACCCTTCCCCAGTTCTATCCCTTTCTTTTCTGGTGGCCTCAGTTATCCTAGAGCACTGGCTTTAGAGGAAGACGGTGCTCAGAAGTAAGAAACGGGTAAAAAATCCAAATAACTAGAAGCTCAAGTAATCAGATCATGGGATCCTTTTCCTTCTACTGCTGTGCAATAATTTTTTGCCCGTAATATGTGTAAAGCACTGCAATATTCCATAAAAATATTTTAAATCACATAAAATTACTCTCAATATAATGTAAGCAGTTTATCTTTTAGTGAATTCTAATTCTCGGGCTATTCAATCATTTAACCAATATTTATTAAGTACCTACCAAATGCCAGGCATTCTCTTAGTTACCAGAGATTTAATCTAAATATTTAACTCAGTTAATTTCTTTTATTTAAGCATTTTTAAGGACAAAGTATAAATTACTGTTAACAGAACTGGCCATTGTTCTCTGAAGCACGGAAGAGATTCTAAAATGTGAAAATAATAAAGGCTCATAAAACTCCTCAGGCAAAAAAAGAGAAAAATGTTTCTCTTTTAGGGCAAGGGAACAGGTTGTACAAAAGTCTCCAAATATGCAAGCATATGGCCATGGCCTCTGTGGGAGAAATGGGGTTGTGTTCCACCTCAGCTGCTCCCTTAGTTATTTCATCCCATCTGTGTGGTTGTGCCTGTTATCTGGAAGCAAAGACACAAGCCATCTAATATGATCATAGCAGAGGTAGGCTTGGAGGAGGGACTAGTTTAAGAGCCAGCTGGGCCCCACTGGAAAAGACTCTGTATTAAGGAATTTGTATGGGTTTTGTAGGCATGTTATGAATAATCACTGAAGAGAACAGATAAAATAGGATCTAAATTTGAAAAGATTAATCTGATGACTGAATTCAGTAAGACTGAAGAAGAAAACTGTAATACAGTGAGAGCAATAATTTAACAATTCAACTAGGGTGTAAACTTTCTGAAAAAGTCAAAGAAATTTAACTTGCTTCTTTAAGAACTATGACTTTCAAAAAGGAGGCTGTGATGACCTTACATTTTCATCAAAAATCCCAATTTTTCTGGTAAATCAGCACTTTCCTGACTCTGTTTCACTGATTCCTAATACCCATACCAACTACTGGCCAGTCTATTTCTATCGTGCTTTCAAGAATTTAACTTATGCAAGATTTTACAATAACCATACTATTGGTTCTTGCAGATTAATATCCAATTTTACAAATATTAGCTCAAATTTTAATTTAAAAAGTTAACTTTTTTTTAAATTGGAATTATTTTGAACAAAATACAATCAGATAATCCAAGTTGATTTTTCCAGAATGCCAAAAAAACAGGCAATGCTTTTCTATTCTACCATGAAATCTCATTCTTTTAATACACAATCCTATTACCCTCTCCCTACTCACCTCCTTCCCAAGCTATACTAACTTTAGGACACTAAAAGCTTAGCCTAGGGGGAAATATTTATTGACCACACAAAGAGACTTAAAAAAAATAACCACTTAAAAATATAATCAGCACTAAACAATGTTAGTGTTTAATGAAGGATTCTACTATGTTAAGAATATGTGAAAAGAATGCTTAAGGCAAAATCAAGACCAGATAAAAGGTAAAGCATCTACTAAGGGTTAGTGTGATTAACTTGTCACATAAATATGTTTAAGACAAAATGATCTAGCACTAAAAACTATTAAAGGTCTCCTGCTGACATTTTATCACTAGACATGTCACACTGCTTTTTTTTCACAGAAAAAACAACTGAAAATCCATTTACCATGAATAGCAATATACAACCTCATTCCTTAAATAACCCATGCATTTCCTTTGTTGCTTTTCATTCCCCAAAATAAAAACTTTCCATCTACATCACATTCCAAAATCCAAACAAATTACTATATCTCACCAAGAAGAGAGGAATTTTTCACGATGTATTATAGAGCTTTTATTGAGTATAGTACAAATTACGAATTAATATATTTTATCTAAAAACGTGTTATCGACAGAAATCTATCAATAATAATGTGGATATTGTCAAGGACTGCCAATATTAATGTAATTATAACTAAGGGGATAGCATGGATTTTAGCTGTAATACCAAGTAACATCCCTACCTTGCGGCTATCAACATACACATTATTATTGACCTGTTCTGAGACTCTGAGAACTAGATGAATCACTGTTAGGCGCAGCTGTCAATGAAAACTGACTACAAAAATTCTTTATTTAAATTTATAGTCCTTTAAACTCTGTCAGCTGAAACATTTGATTGCCAAGTAATATCAAAGGAATCATACCCACCCTATCCATGCCAGGCTATTTCTTTCCAGCTCCACAATAATCAACTAATTTTTAGTATGATAATATTGTTTCTATGCTATCCTAAGTGCTCCATTAGGTGGTTGAGATCATAAATTCACGTTTTTCCCTTTATGTTTTTTTTTAATATTTAAACCAACTTTTCCATATCATGAAGTTCTAAGACCAGAGACTCTAAGCTTTGAACCTACAGTCTACTATTTTATTTCCCTTGTGTAGTCAGATTTACTGTCCACTGTAGTGAAATCAATACTAATAAATGGGACATGCATCAAAGAGAGATTTAACAGAATGCCGATTCCCAGAACACATTTCAAACATGGGCCAAAGAGAACAAGCTATGGCTGAGACCATTAGAACACTGTGATCTCTGGCACTACAGACAGACCTAGAAACCAACAATTTTAAGTTCAAATCCCACTTCTGCCACGGACTTGCTAAGTGACTTGTCATGACTCTCTTGCTTCTCTCTTTTGTCTTACATAATGTAAGTTTCAATCATTTATAAACATCTGATGTTATAAATCCAAATTGTGCTTATTTGAATATAGCCAAGATATACAGAGTTTTTAAAAAATTTATGAACATAATATAGATCTTTAAATTACTTTCAATAGGATTTTTCTTTTTGGGGGTAATGGTAGATACACGACAAAGTTTTTCTAAAATATATCTGAATGATAAATAGCTTAAGTTACTCAAAAAAAAAAAAAGAACAGTGATAATTACCTCTCTGTAGCAGATGGGAAAACAGTTTGTTTATTTGGAGAGAAGAGGGAACTCAACAAAAATACTAGAATTTTCAAGACTCTCATTCGTCTTTCACAGTTAATTGCTTTGCTTATTTTATTTATGTTATCGTTATTCAAATATCTAAAACAAACCTCCAATACTTTTTTTTTACCATAAAGCAAAATTTCTAATACCTTGGCCTAGCCTCACAAATACATTTTTAAGAGAATGGCATGGCACTCATAATCTGTTTTTTTCCTTTTCTTTTTTATTTTTTCAGAAAGTTGATACCTCTGAGTGGTTAAAAGAGAAATCATATTACAAAAATAAAGAGCAGATGTTCAAGTAAATACGAAGGGAAGGAGAGTTAAGTTGGTTCTAGTTAATTCTGTACTCTAGCCCAGGTTCAAAAATAGACTGTGACTCTGCACAAGTATTTTACCATATTACACTCTTTAGCAACCAAAAAAAAAGAAAGCAACTGTAAAATGTCTGCCTATCTAGAATCCTTAAAGAACAATTTTAGGAAGCTTTGGAAGAGGAAGGGAAAAAGGAATTTCATAATTCCAATTGTGAAAATGACAATAATGAACATAAGTTTCATTACTGACTCTTCATAATTCCAATTGTGAAAATGACAATAATGAACATAAGTTTCATTACTGACTCTTCAGAAAGTCTTCATAGAAGAATGTGGAAAGAGTGAAGATTTAGGGAAGACAATCCCAATAAACTTCTCAATTTATAACTGTAATTAACACATACTACTTACCAGGTATTGAACACTAAACAAGGTAGTACCATACCGAAGTGCCATATGTTAAAATTAAATATTAGCTCACTTAAGCTGAATAAGACTATAAGAGAGGTACTTTTATTATTTCTGCTTTGCAAACAAGGAGACTGAGGCATAGAAAGATTAGCTGGCTTGTGTAAGATCACTCATCTAGAAGTGGCAGAAAGCCAGACAAATTCTAGCTCCAGAGCTCGTGCTCTGATCAGCTGATGGGTCTAAAAGGTAAACATAAACAATCAAGGATGGCACCACAAAACAAGCAGATGGGCTATTTTACGAGGCTAATAACTAAAAAGTTAAGCATACAGGCATGAACTACAGCAAAAATTACAATCCAAAAACGAATGAACAAGAGGCACATGAAACCTGTGAAGCATACTAGATCTTCAAATTCTCTGTAAATTTAGAAAGGGCTTTAGAATTTAAACGCCTAAGGAGAGAATTCTAAATGACTTGACACTTTATGGCACTCGAAAGAATGCAGAAATATTCATAAAGGAAAAAAGATACTGGCAACAGAATAAGAGGATAAGATAGGATTATATGTTGTGTGCCAGGCACTATATACATATATATATTTTTTTCATTTAATTCTCATAAAGCAGTATTATCATGTCCATTTTTGAGAAGACAAAAATTAAGGCCTGAGAAGGTGAATAACCTATCTAAAGCCAACTTGGAAATTAGTAAATTTCTGGTAAATGCTAGAGAAATTGTGAAATACAAGAAAGGGAGTCAGTAGTATGGATATTTGGTAAGCAAGGATCACATTTAATCCCAGAGAGCTCAAAGCAAAATTTTTTCCCTTTAGATCATTACAAAGACCAGACTGCCAGTCAAGCTCTGAGGACTATGGATGGGGAAAGAAATTACAGGAATGTGGTAAAGTGGCCCAAGTTGTCTGGGATACATTTGATCTTCATTCCCTGTCCGGCCTCATGCAGTCAGTGGACCACTCAAAGGGGCTGCATGTCAAATCTGAACAAAGGGAATACATGGGTGAAAAAACGAGGCATAAGCATTCATTTAACTAATATGATCACAAACTTCATGCAAGGTAGAGGGATTGCCAACTCATCCATCTGCCACTGGAAAGGAGGTGGTTAGTGATGATCAAAACAGAATGACTCTAGAACTCTTCATTTTTATGTCTTAACAGTAAGAACAAAGAAAAGACAGCATCGATAAAATTTTACCTTACCTATTGTTAGGAAAGGGAAAAGGAATGCTCTGATAAACAGAAAATATATTAGTGTAAAAAGCAATACAGAAAATGGTATCTTGACTGCATAGATGGGAATGGGTTGGGAAGAAGAGGGTTAACAGCCCAAAATGGGAAGGACAGATGATATCAATATCCTCTCCTTACCTTCTCTTCCACATACAGATTCTGAATTAGAAACTAAGGTAAATAAGTCAAAATATCCCCTAAATGCTAGAACTGAAGACAGAAGAATCTATAAAAAGAAGATATCCTGATAGGCAAAGGCTGACGACTTTGCTAAGTAATCTTGCCAAATGCTCAATGTTGTTTTCTAGGTTAAATATTCTTTATTCTGCTTTAGTTTGGTCATTTTAGTGAGAAGATATTTGTATACTGTAAGTTCTATGGCTTTTCCTACATCCCTTTTCTCAAATTTCCCACTGGGAAAAAGGAGGACTCAAAAGGAAGGAACTAAATAGTATACAGTCTGACTTGAGGCCACCGATATCCACACAAAGCCCCTTAGAGAATATCGGTATTGTATATGCTCCCTTAGTTTGAATCCCAACAAAAAGCAAAGCATTTCTTGTTGGGAAATATCCAGTGGTTCCGGCAAAAATTTATAAAATTTGTAATCAAATTCTCAGATTTTTTACGAGAAATCAGTATTAACATCAATCTTTCTTTAACTCCCCAAAACTTGAAAATTAGGAAGTCTTCCTAATTCATTCTATGAGATAAACATCACCCCAATACCAAAGCCAGATAGAGATATCACAAAAAAGAAAACTACAGATCAAAATCTTCTATGAATATAGATGCAAAAATCCCCCAAAAATAAGAGCAAACTGAATCCAACAGCCCATTAAAAGGATTATATATCATGATCAAGAGGATTTATCTCAGAAATGCAAAAGTGGTTCAACTTTACTTAAAAAAAAATCAAATAGAAAAATCAATTAATGTAATACACCACATGACTAGAAAGAGAAAAAAAAAACACATGACCATTACAATCAATGCTGAAAAAAAATCTGACAAAATTTGACACCCTTTCTTGATTTGAAATGTTCAGAATACTAGGATAAGAAGGGAACTTCCTCAACCTGACCAAGGGCATATATGAAAAGTCTACAGCTAATAAATTAAACAATGAAAGATGGGAAGTTTTCCCCCTAAGATGAGAAACATGATAAGGGTGTATACTTTCACCAATGCTATCAATCTTGTACAGGAAGTGTTAGATAGAGCAATCATGCAAGAAAAAGAAATAAAAGACATCTAAGTTGGAAAATATAAGTAAAACTATCCCTATTCACAGATTACATGATCCCAAAGAGTCTACACAAAAGCCACTGGAGCTAGTAAATGAATTCAGCAAAGTGGCAGGTACAAGATCAACATAAAAAGCATTGGTCTCTCTACATGCCATCAATGAACAATTTAAAAAAGGAAATCAAGAAAACAACTCCATTCACAATAGCAACTAACGGAATAAAATTCCTAGGGATAAACTTAACTAAGGATGTAAATGATTTGCACATGGAAAACTACAAATCATTACTAAAAGAGAAATTACAGAAGACCTACATAAATGGAAAGACATTCAAGGCTTTAGGATGGGAAGCCTTCATATCATTAAGATGTCAATACTGACCAAACTAATTTACAGATTCCCCACAATCTCAATCAAAATTACAACAGCCTTCTTTGCAGATATGGAAAAGTCAATCATCAAATTCATATAGATGTGCAGCGGCCCCCAAATAACCAAAATCATCTTGAAAAAGAACAACGTTGGAGAACTCACATTTCCTGATTTCAAAATTTATTACAAAACCAAAGCAATGAGAACAGCACTATACTTGCTCAAGGACAGACATATACACCAATGGAAGAGAACTAAGAGTTCAAAAATAAATCCTCACATCCATGGCCAATTAGTTCTGACAGGGGTGCCATGTCTACTCATTAGGGAAAGAATAGACTCTTCAATAAATGGTTCTTGGAAAACTGGATGTTCACATGCAAAAGAATGGAAATGGCCACCTACCTTACACCATATACAAAAATAAACTCAAAATGGATCAATGATCTAAACATAGGAGCTAAAAACCATAAAACTCTTAGAAGAAAACAGGGAAATGTCTTTGGTACTGTGTATTAGACAATGGATTCTTAGACTTCAAACCAAAAACATGAGCAACAAAAGAGGAAAAAAAAGATAAACAAGACTTCGTGAAAATTAAAAACTTAAGTGCATTGAAGAGTGACATTATTAAGAAAGTAGGGAAGGACTTCAACAAACATTTCTCCAAATATATAATGGCCAGTTTCAAGTATATGAAAAAAATGCTTAATACCATTAGCCATTAAGTTAATACAAATCAAAATAAAAATGAGATACCATCCTCACATCAGGAGAATGGCTATTATTTAACAAACAGAAAACAAAAAGTCTTAATGAGGATGTGGAGAAATAGGAACCCTAGTTTTTCTTGAAAAAGTTAAACACAGAACTACCATATGACTTGGCAATCTGACTCAAGGTATATGCCCCCAAAAACCGAAAGCAGGGACTCAAAGAGATAATTCGTATACTAATGTTCATAACAGCATTATTTACAACAGCATTATTTACAAAAGGTGAAAGCAACCCAAATGTCCATCAAAAGATGGATAAACAAAATGTTGTATATATGTGCAATGGAATATTATTCAGCCATAAACAGAAAATACTGACAAATGCTACATCAATGAACCCTGAAGACATCATGTTGGGTGAAATAAGTCAGACACAAAAGGGCATACTGTATGACTGCACTTATATAGAAATTCATATGCTTGCCCTTACACAGAAATTCACAGAGAAAACAGAACACCAATTGGGGGAGGAAATGGATGTTAACCCAAAATGGGTACAGAGTTTCTGTTTGGGGTGCTGGAAAAGTTGTGGTAATAGGTGATAGTGATGGTAGCACAGCATTGTGAATGTGTTAATCTGGTGAAGTGTATGGTTGGGATGGAAAATTTTATGTTGTTACCTGCAACATATGCGACAATTTTTAAAAAGAGAGGCTAAAGAGACAATGACAACAAATGCAATACAGCATCATGGATTGGATCTAATGATGGAGAAAATGTTCAAATGGATATTATCGGAACAACTGAAAAAAATGGAATAAGTATATCAATGTTACACTTCATGAACTTGATTAACTCTACTTAATAAGGCTACATAATTGAATATATTCTTAGGAAATATACATGGACATTTCAAGTGTTCGAGGAACATGATGTATGCAAAGCATTCTCAAATGTTTAGAAAACAGACAGATAAATAGATTGGTATAACAGAGTCACGAAACTGTTAAAAGTTGGTAGATTTGGGTATCTGGGTAGGGGATATATTGGGGATCACAGTATTGGTTTTGTATTATGATTGCAACTGTTTATAAGTTTGAAATTATTTAAAAACATTTAAATATAAAAAAAACCCTCAAGTAACTTTACTTCTCAACTGCTTTTTAAGTAAACAGCCTTTCAAAAACTGGAAATTTTAATATACTCAATCTTTTTACCAAATATAACACTTTACATAAACCTTCAGGTATTAATTTAAAATTCGGATCCTGCAGGATTCTTTCAAAAGCAGTTCATAAGAGGTAAATACTTTTACCGCCAAGTGCGGGGAAAATATTCAGAACTCATTTTTAGGAAACCATTTAACCCGATGCAAAAGGGCTCAATGTCTTTCTCTTTTTTTTAAAGTCGCGATCCTAAAAATATTGTCAGCTATGTTCGCTTCATTGCTTTTTCCAAAACTAGGAGACTTTAATTTGGGTTTTCCTGGAAGACAGGAAGCCAATATACAGGGAAACTCCAGCAAAGGGAGATCATTACAAGGTTCAAGTTTGCGGCCCTGAGCTGGCCGTGAAACTCCACGACTTCTAGTTGTAAGCAATATACCTCAGGTTTGCACTCTGGCTCTCTCCAGCAGACACTAACCTTAAATGTCTGTGAAACATTCACGCTGCACGTAACTTTTTCTGAAACAGTCTCTTGAGAGGTGGCCGTTTCCTACTGGAACCTGGGCTACCCAGGCTTCCGGAACCCGCAGGCTTCCGGAGCGACGCAGGACCCGGAAGTGGCTTGAAAAAGGGGAAATTAAACCAACTAGATCTAAGCTTCAGCGCGCTGCGGGAGGGCGGGGAGGGCCTAGAAACGGCGAACGCTGACGAGATGGGCCGAAGAGCCGAGGAGCCGAAGAGTACACCCCGCACACGGTGATTGGTCGGCCGGCCGGGAAGTAAACCGTATCTGATTGGCAGGAGAGTCACGAACCGGTCAGCCCCGGGTCACGGGCCACGCGTGAGGGGGTTGCTGTGTTAAGCGAAGCCGGGGCTTTCACAGGGCTGGGCTTTCCCGGCCTGTGATCTCTGTGGTGGGCTGCCCGACGTGCGCCGCCGAGTGGCAGCGGGGCTCCCCGTTCGCAGTGGGAGGACAACCGGCTGCGGGAAGTCCCGGTGGGAGGAATCCCTCGATCCGGTGGCTTCTTCGGTGCTGGGCAGTTGTGCGGCGCGTGGAGACTTGCCCTTCACCGGGGCCAGAGTACCGAGGGTGGGTGGCCTGCGGACTCTGCAGCCTCTGGAAGGCGGGTAGCTGCCTCTGGCCGGTTGTCTGCCCTACAGAACCGCTGTCCGGGAGGTGCTGCCGTGCGGGCTGGATGCGCTGTCACGGTCTAGCGGTGCGAACCTGGCCGTAGGGTTCCTGCCCCACTGACGCGTCGGATCCGGGGAGCATTTAGAATGACGGGCAGCCAGGTCGTCCGCTCTTGGGAAATTGGGTCAGAATTCCTGGAAGTGGGACCCAAGGGGAGATAGCTTTTAGAGCTCGTGGGGTTAATCTAATGTGCAACCGGCATTGAGAATCGCCACTGCCTTTGTATTCTATAGTATGGATGGCACAGCTTGTCTGGTGAGTTTGCTCTAGGGTTTGAATGAAGTCAAGGATTTAGAGCTCTTGCTCATAGCAGATTTTAAGAACGTTTTAGTTCTTACCTCACCTCTTACCCCCTACACCCACCCCAATAAGGAGCACTCAGTCCTACAACAAATAGCTCTATTGTTAAACATTGGAGAGCTTAGTCTGTAGAAGCACTGATCTGGGAAAGCTGCCTTTTTTTTTGCGTGGGGCGAGGTTAAGGCTTATATTTTTATTTACGAAGTATCCTGTGGTACAGAATCGCTACTCAGAATATGATGCATTACGGAAAAGATAGAGTTTCTTAATGATCCCTTACACTATCAAATTCATTTTTACGTTAATATGTAGAATTTATCATCATGTATACGTGGAATATTGTTGCGATCCTCACGTTAAGGAATATAGGAAAAAGGGGGCTGAGAAGGAAGAGGAGGAGTAGGATGTTTTCCTGAATTTATGAAACAAAATCCTTCCCATCATGTGAACCAACAAGTTATCATACTCTTAGTAAGAGTGAAATAGAACAGGAGCTGCAAGTTGATAAGGTTTGTAGGTCATTTAGGGACAACATTTTCTAGAGCTGAAGCTGGTACAGTTGCCATTGGAAATGTGTAGTCCAAATTGAGGTCTACTGTAAGTGTATAGTACACTTCAGATACCTAAGAGCATGACAAAAAAGAATGTAAAATGTATCATTAGTTTTATATTGGTTATATGTTGAAATGATATTTTTGAAAATTTAAAATTACATAGGTGGCTGGCATTTTTATTGCCTGGTGGTGTTTTAAAGGGTGAGAACATTTTTGAAGAAGAGCAAATCATTCACTTAGTAATTGTGAAGGAAGGCAGCCATGTTGCACTTCTCAGGTAGGCCTACAGATGTGCTGTGCTTGGCTTCATTTTTATAAGGGAACTAAAGGACCAAAAAAGACTGACCTGGAGGACGTTTTCAGAGGGCATGTGCCATTTCATGGAGCCCTATGTTGTCATACTGGTTATGTCACAAGAACATCACAATGTCTACTGATGATAATAAAGACACAAGCTATCAAGAAACTTTAATTATTTTTAAGGAGTCTAAGAATATAAAAACATGTAGAACAGAAGAAGGTTTCTGTTGAAAATGTTAAAAATAAGTTCTGGCTTTGGCATTGAAACTCTAGGAACTGTAGAGGATACCTTTTAGTTTTCCAGTGAGAGCTCACAGTCTAAAATTTTGTGGAAGCTTTACTTCCAATATTTTGTAATTGCTCTAAAAGTATATTTATTTTCTATTTATTTAACAAAAGCCTGCTGGGGTCCAAAGGTATTGCTAGGTAGTATTGATATAAAGGTGAATAAGACAGACATGAGCCTTGCTTTCTACAGAGCTAATAAGTATCAATTCAGAGACAAATAAGTAGATAGTAATCAAAGTTTAGTGTATTTTGCCTTTGAGTAAGTGCTTTATCTTTGTAAATTCAACACCTTAATTGTGTTAAACCTATTAATTGAATTTATTCCTGTCATGTTAAGGAAGTGTCTTATTAGGACTTAACTGGATATGAAAAAAAATTAGTAAAAAATCAAAGTATTCGTAATGCATCCATTAATTCTAAGAACCTAAAGAAGAAAAAAATTGAAATTTGTATACTTCTTTACCTTAACTATAAAGAAAAGATGTAAACAAATTTATGATAGCATCTTATTTATGATACTCTTAGCCTTTCAGTCACTTTTAGGTTCTATAATAGAAATACAGAGGTGACATTGATTTATGCCTCTAACATAGTTTAAAATTGCTGACTTTAAGAAATTTACATTTATTTAGCAAATTACATGGTTCTTAAATCAATATATTTTAGTCCTTAAGAAAAAGTTAAACATAGAGGTTACATTAGTTTCCTAATGCTACTGTAACAAGTTACCACAAAGTTAACAGCTTAAAACAATGCAGATCATTATCTTATAGTTCTATAAACAGAAGTCCAACTTGGGACTCACTGGGCTAAAACCAGGCTACTCACAGGGGTGTGTTGCTCTCTGGAGGCTCTAGAGGAGAATCGGTTTCTTTGTTCATTTAGGTTCCTGGCAGAATTCAGTCTCTTGCCCTTATAGTCCCTGTTTGCTTGCTAGTTGTCAGCTGAGAACTGTTCCCAGCTTCTGGACACTGCCTGCATTCCTTGGCTTGTGGTCCCCTTCCTCCATCTTCAAAGCCAGCAATAGCGGGCCAAGTCCCTCTCACGCTTCTTCTCTCTCCTGCCTGTTATTTTGTCTCCTATTTCCTACTGCATGAAAACTGGTAAATGTCCTCTGATTTTCTAAGAATTGATTTGATTAGATTGGGCTCACCAGGATAATCCAGGATAATCTTTCCCCATGTCAAGAACCATAACTTAATCATATCAGCAAAGTCCCTTTTGCCAGGTAAGGTAACATATTCTGGGGATTCAGGTGTGGACATGTTTGGGGGGTTATTATTCTCCCCCAAATTGCAACCAGCCATGAGATATCCAGGATATTGTACCAATAGTCTCAATACTTTCTATAATGTTGATAATGACCAGTAAATTTTATTGGTTGCTTAATGTTTCAGACACTATTCCAAACCTATTTTCTGCATTCACTGTTTTAATCCTCAAAACCACCCAAGAGAGGCAAAGTAACTTGGCTGATTTCTCACTGCTAGGAAATGAGTGGAATAATCAAAGCCTATGCCTGCTCCAAATCCCAACATTGTAAAAATAATTCCTGAATGTCTGTGTTTGCTAAACATGCTTAATGGTAGGTGACTCTGAGTTCAGGATCTGGCATCACATTGTGTGAATTTAGATCCTACCATTACCAGTGACTAGATAACTCAAATAAGCTACTTATCTTCTCTGAATCTCAGTTAACTATAAACTGAATTAATAAAAATACTTGAGAATTAAATGAGGAACTGTATTCAAAATACTTAAAATTGCCTCCACATAGTAAGCTATTGCTGCTGTAGTTATTGATGACAATTTAACTCTTTGAAAACAGTAATTTATTGTAAAAAGAAATACTCAGCCTGATCTCAAGAACCCAGCTGAAAACACAGCCAGATTCCTGACCCATAAAGACTGAGATAGTGTGCTTGTTTGAAAGGATTTATGTACCCTAGAAAACCACGCTTCAATCTTAATCCAATCTTGTTGGAGCAGCCATTTCTTTTAAACCTTATTCAGCACTGTATGTTGGAAATTTAATTAAATTATCTCCATGAAGATGTGGCATGCCCAATTGTGGGTATTAACTTTTGAAGAAAAGGAAATATGACTCCACCCATTCCAAGTGCGTCTTGATTAGTTTACTGGAATCTTTTACAAGAGAAAGCATTTTGGAGAGAGCCCTTTTTTGAATGACAAGAGCCAGAGCCCATGCAACCAGAGACCTTTAGAGATGAAGAAGGTATATGCCCCCAGGAGAGCATCATGAAACAAGAAGCCTAGAGAGAAAGCCAGCAGACATGGACATGTTCTCAACGTGCCTTTCCAGTTGACAGAGTAGCTCTGAACTTCATCGGCCTTTCTTGAGTGAAGGTAACCTCTTGTAGGTGCCTTAGTTTGTACATTTTTATAGATGTGCTTTAATTGGGACATTTTCTTAGCCCTAGTACTGTAAATTTGCAACTTAATAAATTCCCTCTTTTAAA
The DNA here is from genome assembly GCF_023851605.1 of Tamandua tetradactyla. Taxonomy (NCBI): domain Eukaryota; kingdom Metazoa; phylum Chordata; class Mammalia; order Pilosa; family Myrmecophagidae; genus Tamandua; species Tamandua tetradactyla. The sequence continues at coordinate 120,932,633 of NC_135332.1, forward strand.
ACTGTTCTATTTCTGGTATAGCACATTCTAGCAGCTAGCAAACTAGAACAGATAGTAAATGGTTTCTGAAGCTACTAAGTTTTGTGGTAATTTGTTACACAGCAGTAGATAACTATACTAATGTCATTATTATTTAATTACTGCAAAGAAACAAAGACTTGGAAAGATGAGGCTATTTCCTGAGTCACACAGTTAATAGTGGAAGCCCTTTCCGCTACAAATCATGATAATTATAAAATTAGAGCGTTGGTAGTAGTTGACATTTAGAGAGCACTTACTAGGTGTTCAGCACCTTTCAAAGCAATTTTTATATAAATGGATCATTTTAAATTATTACAACAAATCTATTATGTAGGTATATTTATAGTCCAGTTTGTTACTTATTGCCCAATTTATAGATGATGATGTTAGATGTAAGAAAGTTTAAAGGACCTGCCCAAGATCCACAATTAGTAAATATATTGGTAATATTTGAACTGGGGTTGTCTGATTCCAAAGTCTTCATTTTTAACCAAATTTTTTCTCTAAAGATCCATGCTACAAGGCAAAAGAGGGTGTGCAGCAGAAAGAAAGGAAAAGAACAAGGATGATGTGCAGCAGAAAGAAAGGGAAAGGACTACAGGAGTTCACAGGTAGATGAAATTAATCCTGATCAAGGCTCTTAGGAAATGCTTTCTGAAGGCATTTGACTTGGCTTTTGAAGGCTAGGTAGAATTTAGGTTTGTGGCTATTAGAGGAAAGAGGATAACAACCGATCAAAAACAAGTGCAAAAGCATGAGAAACAGATGGAAAAACACCACCTCACTGGTGTCTAGAACTGCGAGCAGGTTAAGGAGTAGTGGGAGATTATGGAGCAAGTTGCTACAGTGGTGTGAGTGGGAAAACAAGATGAGGGCTCTCAACAGAAACTTTCCGCAAATGATCGCTTTATTACTTGCACAGAATAAAGAGTCCAGAAAGAGTAAATAATCTTCTTGTCACTTACATAGCACAAAGAGTCCAAACAGAACAGGGGAAGAGGTCCTATCACAGCCAGTCTCCTGGGATGGATGAAAACTGCTCAGGGTTGGGTAGATATATGACAGCTCTGCATGTGCCACTTTCCACTGGAGAAGAGAGACAAATCTCTGAGTGTGGGTACATTCACCATGGGGGAAAGAAGCCCTGCCATTGAGAATTACTATTCTGGTAAGTATCTGGGGCTGCTTGTTCCCAGTTTCTGGGTTTAAGGTCTGGCTAGGCCTTCTTATTAGACTTAACATCTCCCCCCTCCCCCCTCCCCATTTGTACAGTGGCACACGATAGAAAAAGAGGTGGGGGTAGCCGAAGACTGGAGGATGGCCCCTTAAAGTGTGTTTGTGACTTCCCCAGAGGAGGAGGTAGGGGTAGGTGAGGTGTGGGTGAGGTCTATGAATTCCCTAACAGATGCGAAATTACAATGGTAAATTGGGGCCTAGTTGTTGTTATGCAAAATATTATGATTGTATTTTTTAATAGAAAAATTGATTCTTGAGTTTTTTGACTAGCAGTTTAATTAAAATACATCTTAGTTTAAACTATACAGTATGCCATTATGGAGATAATATTCTGTTGAATTTGAAACACAGAATCTGATTGTATGGTTTGTATGAAAATATAAAATTTTGTTCCAATGACGTACAAAGGACAAGCATAAATGTACACTGAATATTTTGTGTGGGTAGGTTTCTTAACACATTCAAAGATGTATTTAGTTTATATTTAGTTTCAGTGAAGCTGTATGAATTATTACATATCAGAATTTGTAGGAGTTTTTGTTTCCTTGTAAGAACAATATTAGCCATTACTTTCAAAACATTTTAAGTATTTCACTGAGTAGACCATATAGAAATAAAGAAAAATACCATTATGACCATTATGTTTGTGGGTTTTAAAAACAATACCATGGAAGCAAGACATATGAAGCAAGGCTAACATATTCTCTCTTTTTCTTAAAATGTCTTTCAAATTCACTACATGAAAATTTAATTTTCTAAGATGTCTGTACTGTTCAAATTTGTTTATGGTGTGAGCTTTCAATTTAGCCAATTTATCATTACTTGGAGAGGAACTTTTTCTCTTAAGCCAGATTGAGTTTCCTTTCCCGGGAATAGATGAATCCAGGAAAAATGTTTCCACAGCTTATACTTAGCCAAAAGCAGTGGCCACGGAGGAGTGGAGAGACCTTTGAATAATGACAAAAGGAAAATATGTAATCCCTTTTCCTGTAGCTTCACTGTATCCTTGACATATCTCAAAAGTCTCTGTAGATTCTAGCAGTTTACATTTTGATTCTTAAATTTAGAGGTTGGACTTCTTTACGTAATGGTTTATTAGGCAAGCAATTGGAAATACGAAATACATGCAGAGGTCTGACTTTGATTTAAGAGTGACACTTGTGTGACAATTGAATGATTTGGAGGTTTTCTTAAACTATTATGGGCCTCAGTTTCTTCAACTCTCATCTATTTGACATGTCCTCCAAGGTTCCTTTTTGTTTTAATGGATTAGAAATAGTAAGGGCCAATCTTGTATGGCTACAGTTTCAACCCAATTCTACATTTAAACGGATGGATCTCTAGGCTGTCTGCATATGTTATTTGAAGCCATCTTTTCTGTCTGCAGGATTTCTACAATAGCATAATTATAACCATAAGAGAGGCTGAGTCCCAAATTCGTAGCCTAGCCTCAATTTGGCATTTCTTCTTGTTATTTTTGATCTCGTAATTTAGGAGAGGATACTCCCTTCATCTCTCAGGCAGACAGATTCTGTACCAGCCCTAAAGGGATAAATTTGAAGTCATTCCTCATAAAATCTCTCCCTTCTCTGCACCTATTGAAGTATTTTTACTGTATATTTTGTTGCCCTAACAGAGGAAGTCAGTGAGAAAAAGAGAAGATATATATGGCTATAATTTAACCTGACACCATTAACCTTAGCAGCCTCAACACTCAATGCCTAGCTTCATCCCCAGCCACTACCCCGACCCTGGAGGGTTGCTGTGACTCTTGGAGGCAGGACATTTCTTCAAAAGGAAGCCTCTGAAACTGTGATAAGAACACCTGAACAAGAGTTAGTCACTCATTACTTCAGAGGTTCAATACTGGTCTGTGGTTAATATCCTTATATCCCTCAAAGATGTGGGATATAAGATATATAGGTGCATGGGAATTTCATATGATTTCTGAACAGTCTGGAAAGCATCCAGAAACCCTGATGGCTCTTAAGTTCTGAATTAATGTCTGTATTCTTGTGACTCATCTCAGAAGGAACTAATAATTGAACATAGTTCCTGAGTAGCTCTGGAACAGAGAAATTCCCTGAGAGTTTGATAAAGTATTGTTCTGGAGTTAAAAGATTGGTTTTGGAGTTAGCAAACCTGATCGCTGATGCTCACCATGCTCATCAAAGTGTGTGCTCTTGGACAAATGACAGAACTTCTGAGTGCCTCCCTATCTCAAATGTAAATGAAGAAGATGCACTAAACCAATTTTCAGAGCTTTACCAGTTCCGAATTTATATGATTTTGAGAGCAGGTTGGGAAATGTCTATAAACCCAGACAACTGAATGTCACAAGGTAGTGCTGTGTAGCTAGCTAGGTTTTACATTCAGAGTAGTAGAGGGGTAGGTTTAATCCACTTTAATTCCAAAAACTTCTAAGGAGAAAAGTTGTTCAGAACATAAAACTAGGCTTGCCATTGTAATAGCATCTCTAACTATTTTGCTTTATAAAATTCAACCTGATTTAATCAGATTTAATAATTTAATAATTTCACAGTGTTCTTTGAAACCATTAGTACAGAAAAGCAGTATAAGATCTAGGGTTTCTATGTTTACTTCTTTCAAATCCTATTGTTTTAGAATTATCCTACTTCACTAATCCAATGGCAATCAATGAAATGAGATTTTTACTGCATATATAACACTGTAGTAACTTTAAGGGATAAAGCACTTTTGTGTGATAGGAGAAGAAAAGCTGCAAACAAATTAAATTATGATCAGGAGTGAAAGAATCAAAATGCACAGGATATTTTCCAAGAGAATGAAATTAATCTAAAAGGGAGAATATATGCCTTAGTTTTATAATTTAATTTTTAGAGTACATATTGTTAACCTACAGATTATTTCATTTAGTAGCAGGTTGAGATTTTGCTTTTCCCAGCCTGCAAAGCCTTTTTTAAAGATAAACTTTGTAGTAGTAGTTTTGATAATTAAGGCTGGGCACTTATTTCCTTCTTACGTTTACATACTTCCTAGGGGATTTAGAACATGGAAGAGTTTCATAGCTATTTAGAGAAATGAGAGCTTAGGGCTTTATAATTACAAACATTACTTCCCCGGTCTATCTAAATTCAGGCTCTATTCTCTGTAGTATTGAAGCTTCCAAGTTGTGTTACATCAATATAATGTATGATGTGTGTCGGAACATCCAAACATTGGTGCGTCTCTAGGAGACATTAAAGGCAAGTTCATTTTGGCTAGCTTTGTTACAAGTTGCTTTTTTCCCATGTAGTTCCATGTGGAATTATCAAATAAATATATAATTTGTAAAGTAAGATTTTAAAGTTTCTCCTCATTGCCAGGTAATTGTAACTCAAATACAAGTATAGTCTGGCTATCTAATGGCTGATTACCTGAAGCAGTGTCTGGGTATGGTTAGCTTAAGATACCAGAAAATGCTCATTTTAGGTGAATCATGATACATCCCTGCTCACCTATCAAAAATCTTTTATCACATTCATGTATGTTTAAGTAGAGTTTGGTGAAGGTAAATATTTCTTGCTACGTGTAGCCATACATAATTTTTAAAAATAATGCTAATTTATAATGAAGTATTATAGGTGGCTCAGGTCTCTGATTAACAGGCTATTTTCCTCTATTTTGTGAAATAATAATGAAGGCTAATATTTATTTGGTAACAACTATGTGTCAGATATTATTTCAAATGTTTTACATATATTAACTCACAATATTCACAAAATCTCACATCCTTAGGCTTTATTAATATCACAACATTGGTTTTATAGATGAGGAAATGGAGGCACAGAGAGGTTAAATAAATTGTCCAGATTATAAAGTTGACAGAGTCAGAATTTGATCCCAAGCATCCTGATCCTGGCATTAGTGTTCTTAATTTCTATAGTGCATGCTTCTGCAAAACAGCCTTGTCCTTCAGCCCGCTCAGTTTGGAGACCTGGATCCACGTTCTGGGTCTTGAGTATCTACAGCCCAAACCTGCTTTTCACTTGATCACTCAATTATTATTGAGTGAGATGGGAAGAAGTCAGGTAACTAGCATGCACCCAGAAATGGCTACATAATTTTCAGGCTTAGTCGAAAATGAAAATGTGGAGCCTCTCATTCAAAAAGTGGGGGGTGGGGGGGAATGCTATTAAAAGTTTTAAAATATAAAGCCCTTTCCTTTCTTTCATGGTCTCTTGTCTTATAAAGGGGATTCTTTATTTGTCATTTAATGTCGTTCTAGGTAGAGAAAAATTAACATGGTTAGCGCGAATTTTACCATTCATCTTTATATTGCGCAATGCCTATTTTAAATTGCGAACATAGGAAGGAGCATTTACTTTGAATGTGAACTCACCAAAATAATACAATGCTTTGGTCATAGCTTTTATGTAAGTTTTGTTTGTTTGGTTTTGTTTTACCAAATAATTTCCAGAATCGTGGAAAGTGCACAAAATGAACTCAATTTTTTTTATTTCTCTTCTTGAAACCTGCACATTCTACTAACACTCACTACCTTTTGGCTTATCAATGAATACAGAAAGACTAAAGGAAAATGAAATATGGGTTGTCTTGTTTTTCTCTTTCCCTCTAAATCATTTTCAGCAGAAGTAGTTTGCTAATACAGGGAAGTAATATGAGTAAGAAAGAAAAGGAAGGTAAGAGTAAGAAAGGAAATAGTATGAGTAAGAAACCTTATTAAATAGAGTTTATTGGTTGTTCATGTTTCTTAGAACATTATCATTTTCTTTCTATATTTGAAGCAAGTTTTGGTTTGAACAGAAAGTGTGGCCTTTTGGTACTCTCAAAAGAGTACTTTCTTACTCAGTCTTAGATGTAGCATATCTCTCTGAACTTCCACTCAGAGAGTTTGTGGGTTTACCAGAATTCTGTGCTTGTGGGACATCACAAACATGGCATGTAAATTGGGAGGCAAGGAATGGAACAGGTGGACAGGCATGTTGTATATATCTCCTCTGCTCATGCAAATGCTCCATTGCCCCAGTGGACCTTATTTATAAAGCACAAGTTCAAATGGAAACTTTAAAGAATTTCAAGATGGCGATAGGAGAGCCCTTTTGACTGCAAAGTGACCTGTGTTGACTGTACAGGTCACACGACTGTGAAGCTGGCCTTGCTCAGACCATTAGGTTAGTTGCAAGCTGGATTGGACTTAAATTACTTCCCCATTCATTGCTGATCACAGGTGATCAAGAAAGGACAAGACATTGTTAGAGAGGGCTCTGGACAGGCATATTTGATAAGAGCCTAGAGAGCCTGCAGTTTGCATGAGTGCATGCTCAAAAACACCATCTACAACCTGAGAGACTTTCTCAGAAAAGACTGGATCCCCATGGGATTGTTTATTACTGCCAGCCAGGGGCTGGTGTAGGAAGGCTACTGTGCTGGTAAACAAAGCCAAGGGCCAGTTAAGCAATACTCATACTTCCACTCTGCTCCATAATGTACACAATCTTTTTCAAAGTGCTTTCACTCACATTTAGCTCATATGAACCTATATCTTTATGATATAAGCAGGAATTACTTCCCAATTTTACAGATGAAAAAGCTTAGAAAGTCTAGATTCATACTATCCAATAGACCTTCATAAAATGATGGAAATGTCTTATACTTGTGCTGTCTACTGTGATGATCACTAGCACTTGAAATGCAGCTAGTGCAACTGAGGAACTGAATTTTTAACTTATTTATTTTTTTTTATTAGAGAAGTTGTAGTTTTACAGAAAAATCATGCAGAAAATGTACCCATATATTACCCATTAACACTTTACATTAATGTGGTACAGTTGTTATTACTGATGAAAAAATATTATTATAATTGTACACATTAACTATAATCTATGGTTTATATTAGGGTTCCCTGTTTATGTTGTACTATCCTATGGTTTTAAAATTTTTATTCTTGTTGCATATATACAACCTAAAATTTCCTCCTTTAACAATGTCCAAATATATAATTTGTATACAATATTAATTACGTTCACAGTGTTGTGCTACTATCACCACCATCTATCATCAAAACTTTTTCAGCACTCCAAATAAAAGCAATACAGTTTAAGCATTAACTCTCAATATTTAATTTCAATTGATTAAATTTACATAGGCTACTTTTTTGGACTAAGAGATATATGTTATGCACTCCCTCTAGCCCATTCACTTATTAGCTCAGCCAGGGTCAGAGCCTAAGATATTCAGAACGTCTCAAGAGCAGGCCGTTAACCAGACACTTTAGCATTTGAGGCTCTCACTCTAGGTCAGCTAACTTGCCCTGGCCGTTAGCCACTTCATCCTCATTCCAATCAAGAACCAGGGAAACAAAAGTTACACATTACACTTCCAGCTGGTGCTAGGTTGGTACTCTTGTTTCAGGAAGCCAAAAAGAAGTCTTTTGGACCTAGATATGCTTATCTGTCTCTAAGAGAAGTAATAGAGACAGAACATCAGTCACTTTTAGACTACTCATCCTGTTATCCTCTCAGCTTTGCTGAAAAGCATCATCCTTTATTCTCCTTTGTTTTCCTTGTGTCCAAATAAACCAAAAGTGGTTTGAATACTTCCCCCCTGGGGACTTGACAGTACAGAAATGGGCTAAGAGCCAATCTGATTGACCTTGCAATACTCAATCCTGGGAAGACCTATCTAATACTACTTTCAGCTTTGTGACAAGATTACAGCAGCCTCTATGCCAATCCTGGGAACTCCTTTCAACATTACTGATGACTCCATTCCCACACCATCAAGATGAGTTTTGTTTCAGGCCTAACCCTATCATACTGTTTGCCGGTCCTGTCCTGGTACAAGTCATAATAGTTTTTGTATGCCTTATCATCATAGGACACATCATCACCTGCAGGTACCCCCTTCCACCAATAAATCACATTCCTTTCAGTTGACATGTTGGCCATTTACTCAAGTATTATCAGATGCTGGAGAGATGCTAGTAAGTATACAAATATAGTCCCTAGTCTCCATCTCCAAACTCCCCAGTCTCCAGCCAGATTTGGGAGGACTAGATTCAGTCATCCATACTATTGTGCATCCATCTGTTCAATTTTCTATCACTTGCCAAAACATGGGTCAAAATGTACATCAACCAGATACTGAAAGAGTACCTATTTATATTCCTACCAGAAACAAATTATTCATCCAATGACTAGATAAGAAAAGTGTATTATCTTACACTTGATACATTGTGTAATGATAATTAATACATTATCAATGATAAGAGTATTATCGTACTCTTGTCTTGCATCCAAAACACTCCACTTTACAACTGAAAGTTGCACTACACACTGATTACCCAAACACAGTGCTGCTGAAACACCAACAGCCAGCTCATATCATCAGGATTTATGGGTCACTCAAGTGTATGGTTTTCACTTTAGTTTCCTCATTGCTAAGGCAAATCCATTACAATGGGTTGGTTTAAGCAATGGAAATTTATTGGCTCATGGTTTTGAGGCTAGGAAAAGTCCAAATCAAGGCATCATCAAGGTGATGCTTTTTTCTCGAAGACTGGTATTCTGAGACTGGCTACCAGTGATGCTTGGTCTTGGCTTTTCTGTCACATGGCAATGCACATAGTGGTCTCTCCTGGCCTCTCCCTTCTCTTCTGGGTTCTGTTGACTTTCAGCTTCTGTTGTTCTGTGTCTTTCTCTTTGTCTGAACTTCATTCTTCTTATAAAAGATTAAGACCCATTTAGATTGAGTTGGACACACCTTAACTGGAATAACTAAATCAAAAGACCCTATTTACCCTCAAGAATGGATTAAGTTTAAGAACATGTTTTTCTGGGGGTACATGGCTCCAAACCACAACAGTTCTCAAAGCTGTTTCTTTCCCAACATGCCTGAAGAGTACAGCATATGAAGATTCCCTATCTTCTACATCTCCTCCTAGTCAAGTTACTTATCCTTCTCCTGAAGTGCCATAATGGCTTACTAACTAGTCTTCCCACATCCATTCTTATCCTACCCAATCTATTTTCACAATATAGCCAGGATGATATTTTAGAAAGGTAATTATGAGCATACCATTTCTCCACTTTAATTCTTTCTATGGCTTTTCATTGCTCTTAGGATAAATGCTGAAATCCTGCATAAAGCCTACAGGGAGCTGCAAGATCAACCTTTTGAAGTGGCCTCTTGTTTTAGCTATTGTTCCCTTAGCCCTTTAGGCACATGACATCTTTTAATCTGTTCATGAATTAATTCACCAGACTTTTATTAGGAACTTAGAGTAAATAAGACAGAAAGGGTCTTCACTCTCATGGAACCTATATTTTAATTGTAGAAGATGGTTAAACAAGTGAAAAAATAACCAAGATAATTTCAGATTGTGTCACATACTATGAAGGAAATAGAATGAGATGGTAAAAAATGAGTTGGGGAAGGACTAGCTTTAGAGAAGTTTCTATGAAGCACGTTCCCTCTACATGCCCTACTGCTTTCTACTATAGTACTTACTCCTGCTATTCATTCTACTGGGAACCATCTCTCCTCAATCTCCACTTCTGTTTCCACCCAATTTCTATTAAGTATCCATTGCTCATTCTTCAGATCAGAATTCAGATGTTTTCTTTGGGTAATTCTTTCCTGATACTCCTAAACTGTCCCCCCAGTATCAGGTCCCTCTGCAACTTTTCCTTTATAGCCCTTAGCACAATTTTAATTTAAAATATTTTATGCTCATTTGAAGTTGTTATGTACCCCAGAAAAGCCATTTTCTTTCACTCCGGATCCAATCTTGTGGGGCCAGACCTATTATTTAGGGTGGAAACCTTTAATTAGATTGTTTCCATGGAGAATGACTCACTCAATAGTATGTGTGATCTTTTTTTAAAATTTATTTATTGATTTGTTTATTTGTTTTTCATGGGCAGGCACCGGGATATGAACCCAGGTCTCCGGCATGAGTGACCTTTTGATTAGATTACTTCCATTGAGATGTGGCATGCCCAATTGTGGGTGTGGCCTTTTGATTAGATGGAGATCTGACCCTGCTCATTCAAGATAGGTCTTGATTAGTTTGAGTCTTTTAAAAGGGGAAGCATTTTGGAGTAGCTTCAGAGCCAACAGAGATGCAAACATTTGGAGATGCTTAGAGTGATGATGGAGCAGATACTTAGATATGGACATTTGAAGAGGCAGAGCCCAGCAGACATCACCATGTGCCTTCCAGTGAAATCCTAAGCAAGCTAGAACCCAGAGTTGTGTCCCAGAAGAGCTAAGTGAAGGTCGACAGATGCTTAGAAAGGTAACCATGTACATGAGAAGCAGGAAGCAATGGAACTGGGAACAAGGACAGCAGACGCCAGCCATGTGTCTTCCCATACGACAGACATCATCCTTTCTTGAGTCAAGGTATTTTTCTCTGGATGCCTTAGTTTGAACATTTTTATGACCTTAGAACTGCAAACTTGTAACTTAATAAATTCTCTTTTTAAAAGCCAATGCTTTTCTAGTATATTGTATTCTGACAGTTGCAGATAACTAAAGTATATTTGTTTAATTTTTTTTTTTTCTCATGTCTGTTTCTCCTACTATTCTATAAGCTTCATAAGGGCAAGGGCAGCATCTGCCCCATATTCAGGGCCTAGCCCTGAGCCTGTCACCTGTAGGAGCTCAATAAATATTTGATGTGGATAAAAATAGTTGTATATTTACAGTGGAATATTCATCCTTAAAAAGAATGAAATTATATGTTATCATTTATGAGAGATGACTAGAAATAGCAAACTTGGAGTGTCAACAAGTAGATTATTAGAGATTGGGGAAGAGGAAGGAAGGGGAGTGTTCAGAAAAACAATAAATAAATATTTGGTGAATGAAAGGATAATAGTGGCTCACTACACAGTGTTTCTCATATAACAAGGGGATAAGGAAATATACATCTTAAAGAAGACCTTCCTGGTTAGTTCTTTTATCTTTTCCACACTTTAGAGTTTCATGTTTTCAAGTATGCCAAAGAATTATATAAGGTTTAACCAGTGACACTGTGAGACAAGGGAGAATATTCAGATTGGTTTCCAACTGATTTTTGTACAAGATCTTTCCTTGTTGAAAAGGGCATTGTGATAGATTATTGTTCAAACATATTCCTTCCTCACTCCTCATGGCATACCTCTCTCCTTGACTTTGACCTCAACCTTGTTGCTTTCTTTGGCTTATAGGCTGTTAGAAGATCTGCCCAAGCAGAGGCTTGAAATGTACTTGGAAATTGGGCACATGCTGTTACATCTCTGCCTTCACCAAGAGATGGGCTGTTTCCAAGTCGCTGCTGCCCATCAGGCTGAGCCCAGAATGAGCATATATGGAGCAGTCCTCAGCAGAAATCTCAGTGAGGATCTCTGTCTTGAAGTAGAGCTGCCCAACTGAGCTCAACCCAAATCAGTTGACCCTCACTGATCTACAGGCATTTCATCTAAATAAATGCATATTGTGATGCAGCAAAAATTGGCTGACACATACCTCCAAGAGCTGAGAAAATCTTTACATCAGGTCTGGGATGGCTCCTTTTGGCCAGGAGATATATGAACAAAAAGCCAAGTTATCTGTCTGCAATACACCCAGTATACACTAGTGGAGCAAAAGCAGGAAAGTCACGATAAATAATTCCATCTGGAAGACATGAAACAATCAATGACCATTAGCAAATCTTAAATCCTGCTTGTTAGACAATATAACGGTCCCTGTGGAGGTCATGGGAATTTGCCTTGCAAGATCTCCTAATGCAGGGAACACACTTGTCCTAGGATGGTTCCAGCTCCTGCATCCATCAATATGTTGTAGTGGAGGTCATGCCTGCCATGATTTGCTTTCTGTTGATGGCAGAGTGTGGAAGGGTTGGAATGCTAAAGAGTTGTTCCTGAAGACCTGAATCTCCTTTGAAGGCCAGTGTTGGCTTAACTACTCCCAAACAGCTTTGCTGAACCTGCCTTAGTCTGCATAACACTCTAGACAGATTTCACTTAGCCTTCTATCCCTCTCCCCTTCACTCACAGTCTGATGAATTTCCCAGCCTTTCTTAGCTCCCTCCCCATTTCCTTGCTTACAGGTATTTGGTCTAATAAAAGTCTGGCATGTTTAATCTTGCCTTGGCATCTGCTTTTTGGAAGAGCTGGACTAACACAAGTGGAAATGAGTTTGGTCTGAGAAAAAAGGCCGTAAGACAGATTTGGGATTGTCCACCCAGTGCCCAATAGACAAAGAGCACACTGCCCTAAAAGGTCCCTAGTGGTGGTTCAAATGCTAATAATTTCACTGGTAATTTCCTGGGAAGGGGAATGCTATGGCAGGTGTCATGAGGCAGGCATTTGAAATTTCAGGAAGAACCACTATACCAAGGAAGACAATAGAGTTGGCTGTTTACTGCTTTCTTTTATTCGGGCCATGCAGAAGGATAATAAAAGATAAGTGTGAAAACCAGAGATCATCAGTGGTGGTAGCATATTTAAAAAACAGGCATAATTGAATGGCAGGCTAAAGACCCAATTGTGAGTTGCAGAGTTGTAGAGATGAATGAGTTCTCTGCCAACTCAGGTATGTTGTGTGAGTCAGGGTCTTACAGGGAAAACCTGGGACCTTGAAAACTGGGACAGGTCCATCTGGATGTCTCTGAGCATGTTGACCCTACATCCCCCTCGGGACTATTTCAGTGTATAGAGGTGGCCACCTTTACCTTCTTTTGGAACAGCTACCACTTCAGTTGTGCTGGAAGATGCTGAAGAAGCCTCTTTCCTAAAAGGCAAAAGGTGCCCTGTTCAGAAGCAGCCTACTATTCTGGCTTGCAACTTAATGATTAGGGGTTGGACTCATAAGAATGCATAGTCAAGGGTTCAGAATGTAGGCCTGAATAAGCAAGAACTGGAAGAATTGAGAGCACTTTCTTGAGAAATAGGTTTTAACACCTAGCAAAACCCCAAGGTTGGGGTACACATGCTACTGGAAGAAGCCTAGAAAAAAACATGGCCAACTCTCAAAGTAGAAATACCTTGGCAGGTGGTAGAGTTTCCCTGGCAGGTGGTAGAGGAAGGAAAAAAAAAAGCTCAAGAGAGTGGGCAAGTTGGAGCGGATATTTATGTAAGGACGGGAAACCCAACAGAAGGTTTTGGCTCATGATAGAGCCCAGAGGACACACCATTCACCAAGGAAATCAGGAAGGTGCTGATGAGAGGAATGCAGGCCAGAGATGACAGTAGGACATATGGTTACAGAGCTGGGCTTATCTCATGAATTGATGGCCTTATCGGACACAAAAGTAGTAGAGGCAGGTGATGGTGCTTAACTGCCAAAAAGCAAGAGATCATAATGAACCTAACAATTGACCAGGTAGCAGGAAATTGCAGAGATGGTGAATAAAGAATGGCATCCCCAGCAGCAAAACAGAAGAGCAATCAATAAGGGTGCTGCTTAATATCATTAATTAAAAGAGATAGAACATGGAGTAGAAGAGAATGAGGGCAGGTCCCCCTGATTAAAAAAAAAATCAAGATTCTTTGCTCATTTCTCAGTTCTAAGCCAATTTTAAGATCTGGAACCCACTGACTGAAGAAGTGTCTGGGTCCTTAAGAGGAAAGACCCTTTAACCTCATGGCAAGTATATACCATGACAATTCCCCCTGTCTTTATCCAAAGGGATTTACAGTCATTTGCTTGGATAAGAGTACAGTAGGGAAAGAGGAATAATGAAATATTTGAGGACTTCTGGACTCAAGTTTCATCTATACCCAGAGACCCAAGGCAGCCTCTGCCCTCCTTGCTAAAATAGGGACTATGAGAGCCAGGTAATAAAGTCTCGGCTGAAATCCAATTCATATGGGTCCACCGTGTTCCTTGCAGTCATCATTTCCCTAGATCCCAAGTGCAAAATCAAAATTCATATACTTATCAATTGGATTAACCCCCACATTAGGCTCCTGGCTTATGGAGCAAGAGCTATTATCATTGGGAAGACAAAATGGAAACCTTTGGAAATACCATCACCCCCCTCAGCTCCTGGATCAAATATTAAATCAAAACGATATGGTATCCCAGTGGGGATGTGGATATTAGTGCCACTATTAAAGATCTAAAAGATGCAGGATAGTGATTCCTATCATATATCAATTTAATTGCCCAATCTGGCCTCTGCAGAAGCCAGATGAATCCAGGAGAATGCCTATAGATTACAGCAAGCTTAACCAAGTAGTAGTCCTGATTGCAGCTGCTGTGCCAGATGTGCTGTTTTTACTAAGTCAGATCAATAAAGCCTCAGGTATACGAGATATGGCCATTGATTTGGCAAATGTGTTACTTTCCATTACAGTGATAAAAGAGGGTCAGAAACAGTTCACATCCATATGGAACAGATAACAATATTCATTTATAGAAGGAGCATTACCCAATTTGGATTATAGTTGAGTTATCTAGGTATGTGTATGCAAGCCAAAATTAAAGGCAGCTATAATACAGCACAGTTAGGGGAGTTCCTGAAAGACAATAGACAGGGCAAGTATCTGGTCATCCTCTTTGCATGTAAATTGAAGTACATAATATTGATAGATCCCTGGGCAATGCTAATGTTCTGCTTATCTTCAGGGGTCTGGAAGGTAAAGGACTTGAAGAATGGAGACAAGGAGATCAGGAGCAGAGGCATGTAGAGGACTCATAGGAGTGGATAGAAAATGCAAATCTTTTTGTATCACACCTTAATCCCATTTGCATTACACCTTAATGCCCATCAGAAAACATCCACCATGTAAGAGGCACTGGATAATCAAATAGACCAACATTGGCCACTCCAGAACTGGCACAGTGAGCACGTCAGAAGTGGCTACAGCGGCAGAGACAGAAAATATTGCATGGCCCCAAAAGCATGGACATGAACTTTGGCCTACTAATAACTCACTGATGACTTTGCCAAATCTTCCTGAAACTGCACAGCACTTTAGGATGATTCTACCTAATCTCCTTCCCTTCTTTCCTTCAGTCAGGGACAGACTTGCATAATGCTCTGAAGGCTCTTTCAACCTTCTCTGGCTCTCTCCCTATTTCCTTTCACATAGGCATTATCCCCTAATAAAGTCCTTTCATGTTTAATCCTGTCTTGGCATCTGCTTCTTAGAGGATCTGGACATATATAGCCTTCTATCCTAGGGAGGATGCACATTCCTAGGGATGCAAGAATGTTCTTTGATTAAATTCCAGTTCTACTCCTTAGAAGTTGCTACCTTCTCTAACTGTTTCCCATGACCCTTAGTTCTGTCCTCTTCCTTCTGATTACCCTCCTTGACCATACCTGAAAAGGGCATTCCAGAATATGCCCTCTCTGGAGGCTAACTTTCTCAGTCCCTGCTTCCTGCTTATGAATTTTGGGAGCCCAAAGGATATATTAATTCTCAAATGGCCACAATCTCTTTTAATCCAGGCTGATGCCAGTGCAACTCTCTCAAAAAACATAGCTTTATATCTTTTAAAATTCTAGTTAGCTCAATGCGTCAGTGGCCACAGCCATGATTCTTTTTGAGACCATCTTTCTCCAGACTTAATTGATATTAACTTAAGGATACATTTTTTTTTTTCTGTGGGAGAGTCATCTCTTTAGAATCTCTGAACAATTTTGGCCAACTGAAAGATTTTACTATGGTCTGCCACAGAGCATTTGCTCCAATATTTCCATACTGATGTCAATCCTGTTTGTCCAGATTTTATTTTCTAGAGTTCTCAGGCTTCTTTTAGCATTCATTCTTCATGTACAGCACTTACTATATCCTTTTTAGCGTGTGAAAAGCACCAAGAATACTAGGTAGAATAATATCCCCCCCAAATTCATCTTTACCTGGAACTTCATGATATAACCTTATTGGAAAATAAGATCTTTGCAGATGTAATTAGTTAAGATGAAGTCATACTGGATTGGGGTGGGCCCTACTCCCATGACAGTTGTCTGAATAAGAAGACAAAACAGAGACACAGGCGTTCAGGGTGAAAGACGTAACAATGGAGTCGGAGATTGAAGTGATGTGTCTGCAAGCCAAAAGATGCTAAGGATGGCCTGTAACCTCCAAGAGATAGGAAGAAATAGGGAAGCTTTGCCTTGCTAACACCCTGATTTCAAACGTCAGGCTGTAGAGTGCTAAGAAACTATATTTCTGTTTTTTAAACCACCTGGTTTATGGTGTTTTGTTGCAGCAGCCCTAGGAGACTAATAGACTATGTTACAGACAATCCTGTTAAATGAACATCTAGACATTTGCTGGATTCAGTGTTTTTATTTTTCTTCCCATGAACTTTCAAAATGTCCACAAACAAGCCTGAGATCTAGTTCAGTTTCTCACTTATGTCTATTTACTCTAGTTTAGTCTACTTGAAGCTCACTCATGTTATTATTATTGTTATTATTTTATTTCTGCTACAGTTGACAGGAAAGAGGAACAAAGGCTGAACTCTGGGGCATTCTAACATTTAAGGATCAAGCAGAAAAGGAGGAATGAGCTGAGATAACTGAGAAGGAACAATCAATGAGAAGGAGAAAAAACAAGAATGAGAGATGTCCTGGATGTCAAATGGAAAAAGTAGCAATTATATTCAATGCAATTATATTCAAAGCAGATGAAAACTGAGAATTGACCACTTGTGTTAGCTACACGTTGGTACTGATGATCTGAACTAGAGCAGTTTTCAGCGGTGTGATGAAGTTGAATCCTAATTGCAATGGATAGTGAAAGGGAACCGTATGTGTGTCCTGTTTCTCCCTTATGTAAAGAAATTTCTCCCCTTTTCTCCTGTTCTTCAGTTCTGCATCTCAACTAATCACTTCAATCAAAACTAAAATAGCCTAGCAAATAGCAGTAAAGCACCTCTCCTCCTTAGAAAGTAGGAGAGAGGGAATGAATATATCTATTTTAATGCATTGTCTCTGTGTCAACCATGTCCATTCTGCTGTAGAACCCTTGAAAACATGGTTATATTTTGCTTCATCATTTAGCATTATGGTTAGTACTAAGTCATTTTAATTATGGTAACAGTTTGCTTTCTCTTCTTATTTCAAGGTATTCTTCCCTCACCCCTTCAAATCAATTGTCAACTCAAAACAGTACTTGAGGAGCAGAAATTATCAAGTTCCACTTCAAGGCAGTTGTCAAAAGGGTAGAATTGGCAGGCACTTGGGTTCTGGCACTGATTCAAAAATAATTGGGTGATTCAGTTGAGGTTCTTAGTTGTAAGAGCACCTAGGCAAATCCCTTAGAAAATATCTCTGAAATGGGGGATCTTTTCCTCAGCCCCATAAATCTATACCTTACTGCCATTATTTCTTTACAGATTCTTAAAATCTACTGATTCTTCCCAAATGTCTGGAGAGTTACATAATATAATCTGTATTTTAGAGATTACAAAATGGTAGTAAGAAAGGTTAGGCAATTTCTCATATTTTAAAGTTGATAAGGTGGAGATCAACTTAGTACTGAAAACCATGAAGCCAGATGTGCTATGTTCAGATTGTGGTTCTTGAACTTACTGAGTGCCCTTGGGCAGTGACTTAAGACCTGAGACTTAGTTATTTTAACAACAAAATGAGACCAAGGATAGAATTTGTCTACTGGAATTGCTGGAAGCATTAATAATGATAGTCCAGCTAAACTGCTTTAATATTACTGAGGATGTGAGGAAGTACTCAAGGTAATTCACTCAATAAAATGTATTTCCTTTACCCTTAGGATTGGGCTGGCCACTTGCATCTGAAGCAAATACCAACTGGCTGTCTAGTCTTTCAAAACCTATTTTTATTTTAGAATTCTAATTACTGGAAGATCTGACAAACTATAACTGCTCTTTGTGAAAGGAAAAAGTTAGTGCAAAAGTAGGAGGAATTCTATCATTTTCCAGTATCAAATTGACAAATCAAAACAGCCCAAATTCAAAAGTGTGCAGAGAGAAAGATCACCATTACATCACTTCATTTATTTTCTCTTTCAAAAATATATATTTTAAAACAGCAGTATAAAAGAGAAGGAAAATTGTATTAGAAAAAGTGTTGTTACCCTACTGCATTTCCTTGGTGATTGATTGTATTTTCTCCCAGGAATTGAAGAAAAGGAGAAGAGAACATGAGGGTTGATTGCATCAAAAGTGTGACAGGAATAAAGGAATCAAGATATCGCATATGTCTGCACAGACGTTGACTAATAAATAAAAAACACGTTCTTAGCTAAGTCAGATGTTTCTTTGAAAGAGCATATGGTACAATTCCAATATACTCTATATTCAGCTACCTAACAGGCTGTCTTGTTGCTTTCAACTAGTGAAAAATCTAGCAGCACAAATGTTTATAAGGCTGGTAAAACATTTCTACTTTATTTTATGCCCTGATTAGCTATTGCTGGCCTGATGATTACATGGTAAAACCTAAAATCATAAATGAAGAAAATAACTAACTTTTGGCAGGAGTGAACACATGGTTACAATATCTATATTAAATGTGTTCATACTTTCTTTTCAGCAGTTACTTTTGATGTAAGACTTACCAAGTTTTCTTTCATCCCATAGCAAGCATTTATTTTAAAAATCATAGATGTAAATTGCTGCATCATTGTCAACCTGAGAATCATAAAATTAACATATTTTAATAATAATTTGAACCAAATCAAATCCTCATCACAATATCCTGCTCTAATAAGGAAAGAATGAAGATCATAACCCCTAAAGTGTTATAATGACTGTATCTTACTATAAAGGGGAAATAAATCCCAGTATAATTGTAAAAAACAAAAAAACAAAAAAAAATTTTTAAGTTTGAAATGCTAAAAAATCTGTGACTATGTGAAGGTTGCTATGGTTGGATGTAACTTTGTAGTAAAGGAGAAACTTGTTACACTATAATTAATTGACAAGGTTAAGAGGAATCTATTTTGGTAGATATTTATCCTATTTTTCAGAATTATATTTAATTGCCATTATATCATAATTAAACTGTTAGTCATCATCAAATCTGAAAACTATATTCTCCCCCTAAATACCCCTTGACCAAAAAATGTAACCAGTCATATTTGTTAATGACCAATACCAAGTAAGGGCAGTCTTCTTCAGGAAATTATTAGCTCTGTGTTTTATCAGAGCCAAAAGGGAAGGAGGGTTGGAGGGTATTAGTGGAAAGAGTAATTTTGGAATAAATAAATGATAAGGATGTTGGTATAATTTTCCAGCCTGCTTTTTTATTCTCCTTGTGTGTGTAAATCAGCAAGATAGTGCTAATAAAAACCAAAGTCTCTCATTTCCCCTGACCATACTCAGTAGCATTCATGGAATATATAAAAATGTGATTCTTGATTCCTTTCTGCATACGTAGCTATTGAAGGGTTCTGAGAAGCGCCTAATTGCAATTTTGCAAGGATGCTCAAATTCAGGTTCTCCTGCTTATTTCTTCCTCTCACTAGCCCTAATCATAATTTCTTAAGGCCACAAATTCTCTATTTGTTGTCTGTTCACAGCACATAATACTCCATAAGAGCAGGGTGCTATCAGTAACAGCAAGACAAATGATGAAAGTGTTATGTCAAAATGGTCAGATGTTGGTGGAACTGGTTATGTGTTACAGAGGTTACAGGAGGTGTTTTGGTTGTGATTTCCCCCCCTCTAGCCCCTGAATAATAAAACTGAAAAAAGGAAAAAAAGAAGAGTGAGCTTTTTCTGTGATACTTTACACACGTTATCTCATTTAATCATTCCTCCTGTGGTCCAGGCTCAAGGACCAATGCTGTTCATAGTTGAGGAATTTTAAAAGCCTTGGGGATGCCAACTTGTTGACTCAGAATCAGGCCATCCATATGCATGACCTCACCCCGTGTTTGTGTGCCAGTTACCTTAACTGGTGCTGTCAAACCTTTGACAAAAAAATGGGACCTTTCCCTGTCTCCTGCTTAATTTCTCCATGACTTGTTTTTGTCCCTGAATCTCGCCCATCTATACCTGATACCAGATTTCTTTGCATCCTTTCTTTTTTGCTTGTCTATCAGACTACTACTTTTTGCCTATAGCTGGTTTCCACTGATAATTGTATTTCACCTTCAGGAGCAGCTGCTCCATGTCTGGATCTTTCTGCCATTGGTTGCCTGATTTCCTTATTTGCAGTAATCCCCTACCGTGCCACATGTGAGTTCAGAATTAACCCCCTTTGCCTGCATTGGGATTCATCCCAGATTTCCCCCTCTTCTCATCCAGGTCACCTACTTCAACTATCTGACCTTTCGTTGTATGCTTTGTTTCTTCTAATATGGGAGAAGGGTGGGGGTGGGGAAATGTGGACCGAGGGGCTGTAAAACTAACAGCTGGGAAAAATATGAACTTTGGACTTTTCTCTTCTTTGGAGCTGCCCTGATAGATTCTCACATGCCTTTGTTCCTTTCTAATTGTACAGAGAAGGGATTTGTGAAACCTTGATTAATTTGAAGTGAGTGTATATGTCAGCTCACAGGTAGAGATTTTGGCAGCTATTTTGAGTTTACCCACATGTCAGTAGCTGTAATTGCAAGCTTCTTTCTTGTTAATTCCTAGAGTTGCCTTTCTTCTTTCCCTGCTGTGAATTTTGTCCCTTTCCAAAACAGAACACATATTTTTTTTCCTGACTCACAGAGCACACTCATTAATTTCTCACTTAATAGCGATTCATTAATCGTGGGAGGGAATGTGAGCTTCGATAAAAGCAACTCCTTTCATTTAATTTAACAAACACTTATTGAACATTTAATGTGCAGAGCAAAGCACTAAACATGAGGCCCAAATAGACCCAATTTGGGTGATATGTAAGGTATTTAATTTCTCATGATGTGTGTTTAATAAACTTTTCTAAATTAGATCTAATTGCTATAGACTTTATTATATTTTTAAATCAATGAAAGGCTTTTAAGGAGGATTCAGAAGAGACAGTCTCTCTTCTTGCTTCAGTTGGTGAGCCTCTCCTGTGGAGTTCATCCAGACCCTCCATCGGAATCGTGGGCTTCACAGCCTGCTTTACAGATTTTGGCCTCTACGTTCCCACGGTTACGTGAGACACTTTTATAAATTTTATATTTATGGATATTTCCTGTTGATTCTGCTTCTCTAGAGAACACTAACTAATACAGCTTACCATCTATATTCCAGTTTTTTCATATATCTCTGTAATGTCCTTTGAGCCTTTTCTCCTTTCTTGCTAGATGCCTTCCAGGAACATATAATGCATTTAATTGTCATTGTCTCTTTGGTTGTTTTTTCCTTTTTTTTTCTTAATTGCGGATATAATATATATATATATATAATAAACTTTTCCATCTCAACTGCTCTCAAGCATATAATTCAATAGAACTAATTACATTCACAATATTGTGATATCCTCCCCATCTTCCATTATTAAAACTTTCTAATCTCCTCAGAAAGAAACCCATTATACATGAACTTCCCATTCCCCCTGCCCCTGCCCCTAGCAACACACACTCAAATCTCTGTCCCATGAGCTTGAACATTCACCAATGTTTTATTTTTGTAGTCTCTATGGGGCTTAAATTTAGCATTATAAATCTATAACAGTCTCATTTGCTTTGATACTCACTTAACTTCAATAGTACACACAAGCTCTGCTCCTGCCTAACACCTTTGGGTAGTTCTCATTACAAATTACATGTTTATATATTGTGAGACCAAAACCACTGATTTATCATTACATTTTATGCAATTGTCTTTTTTAGATTCTGTAGGAAGTAAAAAGTGAAGTTACAAACCAAAAATGCAATATTACCGGAATTTATACTTACCCATATCATTACCCTCATATTGCCTGTTTCTCTGAACTTGAGAACTTTCTTTAGCACCTCTTGTAGCACGTCATCCAATCGTGATGAACTCCCTCCACTTTTTGTTTATCTGGGAATGTCTTAATCTCTCTTTCATTTTTCAAAGACAGTTTTGCCAGATATAGAAATCTTGGCTGGCAATTTTTTGCTTTCAGCACTTTAAATATGTCATCCTACTGCCTTCTTGCCTCCATAGTTTCCAGTGAGACATTGGTACTTAATCTTCTTGAGGATGCCTTATGCAAAACATGTTGTTTCTCTCTTGTGGCTTTCAGAATTCTCTACCTTGGTATTTGACAGTTTGATTATAATATGCTGTGGCATAAGTCTATTAGGGTTTATCCTGTTTGGAGTTCGTTGAGTGTCTTGGTTGTACATATTCATGCTTTTCATTAAATTTGGGAAGTGTCAGCCGTTATTTCATTGAATGTTCTTTTTGCCCCTTTCTCTCTCTCTTCTCCTTCTGGGACTTCCACAAATCATATATTGCCACACTTGACTGTATCCCACACATTCCCCAACCTCTGTTCACTTTTCTTAATCCTTTCTTATTTCTAGTCTTCACACTGAATGATTTCGGTTGTCTTATTTTCAGGTTCATTAATTCTTTCTTTTGCCAGTTCCAATCTTTTGCCAGTTGAACCCCTTCCAGGGAACTTTTAATGTCTATTACTGTGGTCTTCAGCTCTGTTTGGTTCCTTTTCAAAATTTCTATCTATCAGTATTCTCTTCGTGTTCATCTATTGCTTTCCTGATTTCCTTTAGTTCTTTGTCTGTGTTTTCCTTTAGTTCTTTGAGTATATTTGAGACCGTTTAAAAAAATCTTTGCTAGTATATCTCAGGTCTGTTTCCCCTCAATTGATGATTTCTAATACTTTAGTCTTATCCTTTGCCTGGGGCATAATTCTTGTTTCTTTGTATGCTTTGTAACTGTTGAGACCTGGACATTTTGATCTTGTGATTTGTTATTGTGAAATTTAGATTCTGCAACATCTCTTCCTTAAGCTTATATCCAAGTGGTATTATGACTGAGGTTTTCTTGAATGCCAGGGTGCTATCAAGAAGAAGAAGAAAAAGGAGGAAGAGGAGGAGGAGGATAAAACTGATTAACCTGTGCAACCCACAACAATGGATTGTATGAGAAGAGCTCAAGGCCAAGCATAGGGGTCTCCCTGATCCTTTCTGCACATGTGTCTTCTCTTGGACATTTACTGTGGCCTTAGGATTCCCCCCTTTACACAGTTGTAAATATCCTCTCTTTCCTAGGATACAGTTTCCTCACAGTCAAGAGCACTGCACTGTATGTCCTATAGCCAGTAATCCCTTGTTCCAGGCAGCAAAACCTGACTACTCTCCTATAGAATTCCATAGGAGAACTCAATGAGTGGCCTTTTATATGCAGGGTAAGTTCTGGGTCAAGGTGTCCCTCAGGTCACCACTAAGCAGATTGAGCCAGATAGCCATGCTTCCAGTACTTACATGAGGGTCAATCTGCTCTCTCTGGAACTGGGAACAGGGATCTAAACTGGGGTTATGAGATGCTCACACTGAGCTGGTGAAGGATAGGGGAAAGGCCAGGCAGGGCACCATGTTTACTGAGTTTAAGAAGACTTTTTCTAGGGCAGGCCACAGTGGCTCACAGGCAGAGTTCTTGCCTGCCATGCCAGAGACCCTGGTTCAATTCCCATTACCTGCCCATGAAAAAAAAAAAAAAAAGACTTTTTCTTGATGTGGTGCTTTTCTTGTCACTGCAGTTCTTAAACTGATTTCTGGTGTCCTGAGAAAGATGTTTCTGCCAGGTATGGCTTGTTGTTTAAAACTTCTGTGAGGGATGGAGCCCTGAAGGCTGAAAGCACTGAAGGCACTCACTAGGCCATCTTGGTTGGGGTGAGAACTTTATTATGGTTTTAAGCTTAAATAATGAGTTCTAACATAAGTGATTTACTATTAAGCATAAATAAATAAACTTGGATTGTTTCCATAGAGAACAAATAATTTTGGGGGGTGACTTATCTGCAGTTCATATTCTGATGCAAATAGTGTGAAATCAAGTTTTAATTCTACAAAATGCCACTGATCATGCCCTCCTTTATACTATAGTTTCCCAATACCCCTTTTTATTTTTACCCCAGGTTTTACCATCAATCTGAGTATTCCTGATGGGTTTGAACTCTCAACTCCTTGAATTTCTCATTTCTAGTTCCCTACTATTTCATTTTTATCATCCCACTCCCATGAACACACTCTGGGTCTAGAGGAACTTATAATTCCTCTACCTTTGAAAGATTAGGTTATAATATCTCATTCTCACCACAGTATCCCTCCTTCCTTAGTTATTAAGATTTCCAGTTCTAAACCTCTCCTTTTCTTCCTATTAGCCTCCCTTCTTTACCATCTACCACTGTAGGTTTATTTTCTATCAGGGTAGACCCTATCAATATCCCTAATTCTTTTCTCCTAATATCTTACTTTTACCTGTCATAACCTTTAATCTCTGTCTCCCCAAACTGTATGCTCCAGAGAAGCTAGGAGTACTGGATATTTTATGAGTGGGCTCTGCTCATTTCTGATTTTGTTCATTTGCCACCTCTCTCTTTTGTTCTTTATCAGTCTTGCTAATGACCCATAAATTTTATTGGTTTTCTCAAAGAACCGACTTTTGGTTTTATTGATTCTTTCTATTTGTCTTTTGTTCTCCCATTCATTTAACTCTACTTTAATCTTTGATATTTCTCTTCTTCTGTTTGCTTTGGGGTTAGTTTGCTGTTGTTTCTCAAGTTCCTCGAGGTGAGCAGTTAGAGCCTCAGTTCTTGCTCTTTCTTTTTTCTTTAATATAGGCATTTAGGGCGATAAATTTCCTCTCAGTATAGCCTTTGCTGCATCTCATAGGTGCTGATATGTTGTATTCTCATTTTCATGTGTCCAGATAGCTACTGATTTCCCTAGCAATTTCTTCTTTGACCTACTGGTTGTTTAAGAGTGTGTTATTTAATCTCCATATATTTGTGAAAGTTCTCATTCTTTGGTGGTTATTGATATCCAGCTTCATTTCACTGTTATCAGATAAAGTGCTTTGAATAATTTCAATGTTTTTTAATGTAAAAAAGACCTGTCTTGTGCCCCAGCATATGATCTATCCTGGAAAATGTTCCATGAGCACTAGAGAATAATGCATAGCTGGTGTTTTGGGGTGTAATAACTTATAGATGTCTGTTAGGTTTAATTCATCTATTAAGTTGTTTAACTTCACTATTTGCTTGTTGATTTTCTGTCTGGTTGTTCTATCTATAGAGAAGAGTGGTGCATTGAAGTCTTCTAATGTTATTGTTGAAGCATTTATCACTCCCTTCAGTTTTGCCAAAGTTTGTCTCATGTACTTTGGAGCATCTTGATTGCGAGCATAAACATTTATGGTTATTATTTCTTCTTGGTGAATTGTCTCTTTAATTAATATATAGTGTCCTTCTTTGTCTCTTATGATGTCTTTACATTTAAAACCTATTGTGTCTGATGTTAGTACAGCTACTCCTGCTTTCTTTGGTTATAACTTGAGTGGAACATCTTTTTCCATCCTTTCACTTTCAATCTATTTATATTCTTGTGTCTAAGATGAGTCTCTTGTAAGCAGTATATCGCTGGATTATATTTCTTAATTCATTCTGCCAGTCTGCGTCTTTTAATTGGTAAATTTAATCCATTAACATTCAAAGTTATTACTGAGAGGGCGTTTCATGAATCTACCATCTTATCTTTTGGATTTTAATTGTCAGATCTACATATTCTTTTAGATTTAATTGTCATCTTATCTTTTGGATTTAATTATCAGATCTACATATTCTTTTCCCTCTTTCTTTTTTATCCTTTAAGTTACCCTTAGTGGTACTCTTCAATTTTGTGCCATCTTCCAGACCTCCCTCTCCTGTCTTTTTTTTTTTCAACTCTCTTTAGTATGTCTTGTAATATTTCTGTTGTTGACAAATTCTTTCAGGATTTGTTTGTCTGTGAAAATTTTAATCTCTCCCTCAGTTTTAAAGGACAATTTGACTGGGTACAGAATTCTTGGTTGTCAGTCTTTCTCTTTCAGGATCTTAGATATATCATACCACTGCCTTCTCACCTCCATGGTGCCAGTTGAGTAGTCTGAAGTCAATATTATAAGGTTACCCTTCTATGTGGTAGATTGTTTTTCTCTGGCTGCTTTCAGGATTTCCTGCCTCTCTTACACATTTGACAGACTGATTAGTATGTGTCTTGGGAAAGGCCTATTTGGATTTATTCTATTTAGAGTTCATTGAGCTTCTTTGACTTGCATATTTATGTTCTTTATAAGGGTTGGGAAATTTTCCCCCCATTATGTCCTCAACTAATCTTCCTAGTCCTTTACTCTTTTCTTCTCCTTCAGGAACACCAATGATTCTTATATTTATGTGCTTTGTTTTGTCCATCATTTCCCTGAGATCAAATTCAGCTTTTTCCATTTTTTTTTTGGCTGTTTTGATGTCCACACTCAGTTTTCTTGACCTCTAGTTCACTTATTCTTTCTTTTGCCTCTTTATATCTGCTGTTGTTTGTCTCTAGTATATTTTTTATTTGGTCTATAGCCTCTTTAATCCCTGTGATATCTGCTATTTTTCTATTTAGTCTTTCAAATTCCTCTTTATGCTCTTCTAGTGTCTCTTGAGCTCCTTTATGTCAGTGCCATCCCATTTATTTTATTTAGTAGAGGTATATGGACATCTTTGATTAGTTGTTCCAATGTCTGTGTCTCCTCTGGTGTTTTAATTTTGTCATTGGGCTGGGCTATATCTGTCTGCATCATGATATGTTTAGTGATCTTCTGCTGTCTCCACAGCATGAAATATCTTGATTGGTTTACTTTGGAGGTTGATTTCCTTCTATAGTCTAAAGTCTTGTATTTGTGGATGGATGTGGAGCAGGATGCAAGGCACAGGGTGGAACACAACACCGTGGTGATGCATTGCAGTGCAGGTATAAGCACAGGGTGGGGATGCTGCATTGGTGCCTGTGAGCATAGATGCCCAGTATTGGGGAGACTGTGGCTGTGCAGTTGCACAGGTCTGGGGTGGGGGTAGGGTGGCGCTGTTGTGCACTGGTTTAGGGCACTGGGCCATTTTTGTGCATGCACAGTGCTGAGGGCGGCAGTTTGGCATTGCACATGCATGGTGTGTGGGTGGATGTGGCCTAGGTATGCAGGTCAATGCTTGCCCAGAGCTGGGGGTGTAACTGGGGACCTGTGTGCATGTGCAGATCTGGGAATGCCATAAAGTACGCAGAGCTCAGGGTGGGTGTGGTGGGGTTGCAAGACTGTACGGGTTGAGGGTGGGTGTAGCCTAGATATGGAGGTAGGTGCCTGCAGCCTTTATGCACTGGTGACCTCCTGCAAGGGGCAGGGAGGGGTAGGTGGGGCTCGGGAGGGGTGGAGCAAGACTTCATTTTTGCAGGAGAGGTGGGTTGGGCTGTGGCAGGTACGTGCACAAGAGCTTGTCTGGGCAGGGGCGCTTGGAGCACAGGGAGAGGGTCAGGTGATGGGGTCCAAGTGTGTGGGGCATCGGGTGGGTCATGGGTCATGGGACTGATGGTAGTGCATTCAAGGAATAGGGCTTGGCTTACTTCCTAGTCTCTGTCTCCCTATCTGTACACTCTTTAGGGTTCTGGACTTCCATGTTAGGCTGTTTGTATCAGCCAGAGGGGCTCCAGTTCTTTGCTTCTCAGTTTCTTAGCTTTTGCATCCAGGGCCTCCCTGTGTGGTGCAGAAGACTCTTCCAGGTCACTTACACCCTGGAATCATCTCAGTCACCCTTGTGTCCCTTCTCTAGCTATTCCTTGGAGCAGGCGTGAACTTGACCTATACTATTCCAACATCTTCCCGGAACTGAAATAGTTGTCTTTACAATAATGTTTGGAGACTTTAATACACCACTCTCATCAATGGATAGAATATCTACATACAGGATAAATAAGGAAACAGAGAGCTTAAATAGTAGATAA
The DNA here is from genome assembly GCF_023851605.1 of Tamandua tetradactyla. Classification (NCBI taxonomy): domain Eukaryota; kingdom Metazoa; phylum Chordata; class Mammalia; order Pilosa; family Myrmecophagidae; genus Tamandua; species Tamandua tetradactyla. Next base: position 120,960,730 of record NC_135332.1, read on the forward strand.
CTGAACTAAGAGACATATACAGAGCATTGCACTCCAAAATAGCAGGATGTACATTCTTCCCAAGTACTCATGGATCATTCTCCAGAATGGACCACATGTTGAGTCACACATGTTGAGTCACACAACAAGTCACAATAAATTTTAAAAGGTTGAAAGTATACAAAGCACTATCTCTGACCATAATGGAATGAAGCTGGAAATCAATAAAAGGCAGAGAAATGAAAAATTCACAAATATGTAGGAGTTAAACAACACACTCTTAAATAATCAGTGGGTCAAAGAAGAAATTGCAAGAGAAATTATTAAATATCTCAAGACAAATGAAAACAAGAACACAGCATATAAAAACATATGGGATGTAGTGAAGGCAATGCTGAGAGGGAAATTTGTAGCCCTAAATGCTTGCATTAAAAAAGAAGAAAGAGTTAAAATAAAAGAGCTAACTGTACACCTGGAGGAACTAGAAAAAAATCAGCAAATGAACCCTAGAGCAATTAGAAGGAAAGAAATAGCAATGATGAAAGCAGAAATAATTGAAATCAAGAATAATAAAATGATAGAGACAATTAACAAAAAAAGTTAGTTTTTTGAGAAGAAAATAAAATAGACAAAAGAAAAAAAAGAGAAAATACACACAAAAAAATGAGAGGGTGGGTATTATTACTTACCACAAATAAATATAAAGGATCATAAGAGGATACTATGAACAACTGTATGCCACCAAATTAGACAACTTAGATGAAATCCTGAAAGCACATGAACAACCTACACTACTATAGAAGAAATAGGAGATCACAACAGGCCAGCTGCATTTACAGGGATTGAATCAGTCATCAAAAAATTCCCAACAAAGAAAAGCCTGGGTCAGATGGCTTCAGAGATGAATTCTACCAAGCATTTCAAGAAGAATTAATTCAAATCCTGCTCAAACTCTTCTGAAAAATTGAAGAGGAGGGACTAGTACTGCACTCATTCTAGAAAGCCAATATCACCATAATCCATTGCTAGGTAAATATAGTATAAGTAAAGAGAATTGCAGGAAAATTTCTCTAATTAATATAGATTCAAAAATCCTCAACAAAATACTTGCAAATCGAATCCAGCAGCACATTAAAAGAATTTATACAACATGATCAAGTGTGTTTTATTACATATATGCAAAGGTGGTTCAAAGCAAGAAAATCATTTACTACTATATGACACATTAACAAATTGAAGGGGAAAAACCACATGATCATCTCAGTGAATGCAGAAAAAGCATTTGACAAAATCCAGCATCCTTTCTTAATAAAAACACTTCAAAAATCAGTAATAGAGGGAAACTTCCCCAACATGATAAGGGGCATATAAAAAAAACCCCCACAGCTAACATTGTACTCAATGGTGAAAGATGGAAAGCCTTCTCCCTAAGAACTGGAGCAAGACAAGGATGCCCACTGTCATCCCACTAGCACCATTGTGCTAGAAATTCTAGTTAGAGTAATTAGGCAAGAAAAATAAAGGCATTCACATTGGAAAGCAAGAAATTTTACCATTTGCAGATGACATGATCCTTTATCTAGAAAGTCCTGAAAAGTCTACAACAAGGTATTAGAGGTAATAAAGGAGTTCAACAAAGTGACAGGATACAAGATCAACACGCAAAAATAAGTAGTGTTTCTATACACTAGTAATGAACAATCTGAGGGGAAACCAGGAAAAAATTCCATTTACAATAACTACTACAATGGGCTATTCCCGACTCCTGTACACACCACTGCCAAACTGATTTTCCCCTGTAGATTTCCAGTGGAAGCTCACTTCTTATTTAAACATTTCTTTTAATAAATCTGTAAAAGTTAGTATGTATGAGGCTGACTATTTTGAAGGGCTTTACTCAAGGATATTCTTTCTTTTTCTGAATTTTCTCAAGCAATTATAGGTAATATAGTTCAAGGTGATTATTTTTAGTTGTTAGGTCTGCAGTTTGTACTAATTTTCTAAAATTTGTACTGAAATTTAGAAGCACAAGAAGGTTCCACGCATTTATTTTCTTGTATGGATTCCTTGAATATAGCTCTAAAATTAGAACTCATCTTCCGTTATCCTTGATAGGTCATTGAAAATGAGAAAGTGTCTGCTTCTGAATATCTTCAGTTTGAATGTACATCTATAACTGAAAGATATAGTCACACACTAGCACTTTTTTTTTACATCCATGTTTGTAGCAACTTTATTCACAATAGCCAAAAGGTCCATCAACAGATGATTAATAAAGAAAATATTGTCAGTACACACAATGGAATATTTTTCAACCTTAAAAGGAAATGGAGTTCTGATTCATGCTGCAACATGGATGAATCTTTAAGATATCACTTTGAGTGAAATAAGCCAGACACAAAAACACAAATATTGTATGATTATGATCTCATTTACATGAAATACATATAATAAGCAAACTTCATGAAGACAGATTACAGGTTACCAGCAGCCATGGCAATGGGGAGGGGGTAGTTGGTGTGGCAAAGGGGGAGTTATTGCTTTGTGGGTACAGAGTTTCTGTCTGAGATGATGACAAAGTTGAGGTATGAATGCTAGTGAAGGTAGCACCATATTGTGCATAGAATGAATGCCACTGAATTGTACATTTGAAAGTGGTTAAAATGAGAAATTTTGAGGTGTTTATTTGGTACTACAACAAACGGTTTAAAAAAAGATTAAAATGAAAAGACAGTTCTATCTTCAATTTTCCACCTCTCTTCTCAAGAAGTAACTAGTGTGAAAGGGAGGAGGTACAACTGAGAAATCAAGATTTAAGAAATGACCGTAGCTATTGCCTCATTACCCAGGTATTTCTTCTTAGAATCCAGTGTTTTAGAATAGCCAGAAGGAAATACCTGAAGTTGTTGACATGTAATCCAGTAGCACTGATCTTTGATAATGATTGTATAACTATACTGAGGAGAAAAGAAAAGTCAGTTGCCTGTGTGTATGGATCTACTTCCTGGATGTTTCGTTCTGTTAACTAACACTGTCGTAGTTAACCTCCCTCTACTGTAAGCCTTAAAATTGGGTACAGTCAATAGTAGTGGTAAATAAGAGGGAGGGGCAAGGTGTATGGGATACCTGGGGTTTTCTTTTTTTCCCTTTCATTTCTTTCTATAGAGTAATGCCAATGCTCCAAAAACGATCATGGTGATGAATGCACCACCATGTGAACCACTGATTGCATATCTCAATAAAATTAAATTTATTAAAAAAAAAAACAGATAACTAATGTTACCAGTTTCTTGAACATCTTTGGAGAGAAATTGTAGGCATAAGTAGGTCTCTGAATTGGTGTCCATTTCCCACATAAATGGTAGTACATTGCACGTATAGAAGATAACTCTTTAAGAGACTTCCTGAGTTAGCATACTATCTCTCCTTCTTTATTGCAATTATTCAATTCATTGTTGAAACATACAGGCCTGTTACTCTGTAGAATGTCACTCAGTTTTGCTAGTCAGTTGTTTCTTGATGATTAAATCATGCATGCACACTGTTGGCAGTGATACCCCAGAAGGAATGTTATGTGTTTCTTGGGTGCTTTATATCAGGAGACATCTCATGTCAGTCTGTGTTATTGTTGGTAAAGCAAATTTTGAGCACTTGGTTAAGGTGGCGTCTGTGTCAGGTTTCTCCAATACATATTTACCAATTTTCCTATTGTAATTAATAAGTAATCTGTGGGTAGCTTCTTTGAGACAATACATATCGGGTTCTTCATAAAACGTTCACTTCGAGAGTTTTACATCCATTGATGATTAAAAATGATACGTATTAGTTTTATTTCCACTGTTCTCAAATTCTGCTGAACTCTAGATCCAGGTTGGGTGAGTAATGCTGTGGAGTGCCTCTTGGACCTATCTCTGCCTCCTTAAGTCTTGCTTACCATTTCCACAATGTTCAACTTGCAGTCTCAGAGGAAAAATGAGAAAGATTTGGTGCTCAGGGTGATGGTATCAGATACACTGAACTTGTTTTTATGCCCCCCTCAATTCTGGCTCCAGACAACTAAAATACTTGCTAGTGAGGTAGGTGATATTTTGTGTGGCTTTTATGCCTTGAACTCTCTCATCTCAAAAATCTTGTGCCTTGTCTTGTATTTGTTCTAAGCTCTCACCAGGTTCTCTTTTTCCTTGGACAAGGCATCTAGATCTTCAGTTTTGAAACCAAATTTGGGCTCTTGACTCTGAAACCCCAATTTCTTTAAAAAATCATTCTCTGGAATTAATTCCAGGGTAAAAGTTTTTCTTAAAAGCTTTGAAAAGAGTGATAATTGGGAAGAGGTATAGGAAGTATGGCACCATCTGGCTTCTCTAACTTGAATCCTCTGCAGGGGGATCTTGCCTCTGGGGTTGGCTTGATTTTAAGGCTTGCTCAGGTTCTGTTCTCTGGAAGGAGTGTCTGGCTCTTCGATTCTGAAACGAATCTGGATTCTAAACTCTTCAGTGTTAATTTCTAGAACTAGATTTTGTTTTGTAGCAAAACCCAGGTAAAGGTGTTTGGTTGAAAGCATAATTGAGGATTTTCAACTGATACGTGAATTTGGTGCGACTGTGCCTTTAATGTGTAGTGATGGTCTTGCTTGCAGAGTTTTTCTGGCCTATATTGAAAGAGATTCCTGGTGTTTCAAACCAGTGCTTTTCTTTCTTCAGCTTTTTGAGGCTTTCAAGAAGCTATTATAGGTTATTTCCTAAAGACCACGTCTCTGAGGAGTTGTACAAAGGTTTTTCTTCAATAAACATGAAACTTATTGTTGGAGACAGCATAATATTTTGGAGGTCAATGACCTTGATTTTATGGTCAATACCTACAATATATAAAATGCACCCTGTTTAAATCAGCAATATTTATGTAATCTAAGTAAAAATTGCAAGGTACCTTATTAGTTAAGCTAAAGATTGATTGGTTGAAGGTTTGCCTTTAAATTTTCAGATGGTCCTAACTTCATCTTTTACATTTTTAAGGTCTTTGGGATTTTTTCAGAGAGATATAAAAGCAAAGGTATGAGCGTGAAATATGTTTGAATCAAATAAAACCACCAAGTGTCTTTCTTAGCCATCGAGGTTTATATATTTTTATCGTATTGTGGTGGATTTTATATAAGAGATTGTCTTCCAAAACATCCTAGTCCCATCAATCCTGAAGACTTTTCTGCAATAATAAACCTTCAATTTCTTTAGAGCTCTTTTCCAAAATGTGTATCAGAGGACTCAAGTCCCATGATAAGCTCATTAACACAGGAATTATACAGTGAAGTATGGAAAATGCTATATATACCAGCCCCCCTTTAGAGATTCATAAGGTACATAAGCACAGTAAGGACTCTGAGAAGTCTTAGAGAATAGAAATCTTTATTATTATTTGTTTAACATTTCATTTCCCATTGGTATTGACCATGGATTCTGTTTTTATGTTATATTAACATCTACAAATATATATTTTGGAATATCTCCTTTACATAATCTTTTTTGAAAAAAAAATCTTGATTTTTTTCCATTAATCACTTTTCACACCAATTTTACACAATGCGAAACCAACTTAAAAATTTAGAAGCTGGTTTCTAAGTTTTCTAAGAAATTAAAAACAACTAAAATTGACTCAAGAGGCATAGATACACTGAATAAAACAGTGATCATGGGAGGAATCCATTATGTTGCTAAATTAGGACCTTGGCTATAAATACCCCAAGAATTTCATGAATGAATGTTTACACACCTTCAAAGAGAGGTAATTTTTGTACAATTTAAATTGGTTCAGGCATAGAAAGTAAAGAGAAAATTCCAATTCGTTGAAAAAACGAATATGACATTGACTTCAAAATTTGACAGACACCACAAAAAAGTGATAAATCAACTCACTGATGAATACTAATGAAAAATAGCAAATACAATTCAGAAAATAAAATCAGGCACTACATTAAAAGAATATGCCATGATCAAGTGGAGTTTATTTCAGGAATGGAAGAATGTTTAGCAATAGGAAACGTTGCACTTTGACTACAGGTCAAAGAAAAATCCTTTGTAAAATAGTAAGAGAACAATGTTTCTTTAAAGTAAAATTATATGCATATCTCAAACTGGTTTCTAGCATCATTCTTGATGATGAAACACTAGAGCCGTTCCCATTCAAGTCAGAAATAATGCATCCAATTAACAATCTATAGTATCTCCACCATTATTTACTATCTTTCTGGAAATACTAGACAATACAATTGGGCAAGGAGGTGAAATAATGATTATAAAAATTGGAAAAGAGGGAGCAATATTATTATTTATAGATGATATAATATTTATTCGAAAAAACCTAAGAGAAGCAATTGGGAAAAAATATATAGTAAAACATAAAATAATTCACTAATGTGACAGGTCACAAACTATATAGAATGGCTTCAATAGAACTATGGTAAGAAACTGTTATAAGGAAAATATTCCAATTATAATTACCAAAAACACCCACAGAAAGCAAAAATACCCCCAAAGACCTCCAAATAGACTACACAGGAAATGTCAAGTTTCTAAATGAAGAATGAGATTTGAATGAATAAATGCATATACCTTAATCTATATAAATTATACAGCATTATAAATATGACAAAAATTCAAACTAAAATGAATATTTATTGCAATCCCAATAAAATCCCAACCCAATAATTTTGATGTTCATTTAGAATAATATATATGACAATAAAGAATTTCAAATTTTTGCCATGAATATCTTGATGGAAAAAAACATATAACAGACCATCTCTACAACCTCATTAGAGAATATAATAGAAATTTATATCTAAGTCACTGTCTAATGAGGTGTATTTAATCGGATGTACTTCCTTGTGATCATCAGGGATACTGATTTCTGACATCTTGTGGCTCTACCTTCTGTTAAGTCCCTCTCAATTCTACCCATTAGGGTTGCTTCTTAAATATAAATATTGTGCATTATTCCAGGCTAGAACTCAGATATGTGCTTCACTTAACTGTTAGGGGAGTGAGGAAATGAAATTTAACTGTGTACACTGGAAGAAAATGAAATATACTTTGACAAAAACAGAGCCATCTCAGCCAAACTTTTATAATCAGAAATAAAAAACAGATTTAAAAATAAATGATGTGTGCCAATGTACCTCTCCTAAGGAAAAATGAACAGTCCAATTTGCTCAGGCATGCCAATGCTTTTAAAAATATAGTGCTTCCCTAGTAAATCGAATAAGACTGTCTTAGTTTGTCAGGGATGCTATGACAAATATGACAGACCTGGTTGTCTTGACAACAACAATTTATTGTTTCACAGTTTGGAGTCCAAAATCAGCAATTGGCCAGCCAGGCCTTCTCCAAAGTGTGTAGCACTCTGGTGGTGATTCACAAGCAATCAATCTCTGCCTCTGCAAAACGGCGATCTGTCTCTTTCTGTCTCCTCTGTGGCTTTGTATTTCCATGTTCAAATTTCCTTTGCTTATAAGGACTCCAGTCATGCTAGATTAAGGCCCACGCTGATTCATTTTGGCCTCATCTTAATAGGATCTTTGAAAATCCTATTTACAAGTGAGTTCACACCCTCAACCTGGGGTTAGGATTTGAAAATGTCTTTGTGGGGAATATGATTCAATCTAAAACAAATATTATCTTGCAAAGAGAGCCTTTTTTTTATAGCATTTTTAGTGTGTAAGAATATGCCTTAGCATTTGTGCACAGCTGTGCTAATTGGAGGAGCTAAGTGGGTGGATTTTCTAGTCATTCTCAAGTGCTTCACACTGTTTATGAACAAAACATTACTGAAAGTTTAAGTGGATTTTGAGCTTGTTCTACATCTGGAGCATAGAATGAACAAGGCGGATGGAACTGACAAGTGCCTGGTACTGAAGACATCTTGACAACACGGATTTTTTTTTTTAACAGTTAGTCTGTGAATACTGGTTTTATGTTGAATGAACTGTGAGCCTGGGAAATTATAGGAGGCTTCATAAATATGTTTTCTAAATGTAGACACTGCATGGATTTTTCTGCAAATAAATTGCAATGATATATGTAAAATTACTATTTGCTATAAAATATTATGAAAAATTAAATATATACTATATTCTTTCTTCAAACATAAATTGAGCACCCAACAGCATAGAGACTGTTCAAGTTCCACTAGGAACTTGGAATTAATGAAAATGGATACAATCCCTGCTTTCAAAAAGCTTACCTTTAGGTTTGGGGGAAGAGTGTGAAGGGGACAGAAAATAAACATAAACAGGTGGATCATTTCAGATATGATATGTGCTATGAATGGCATTAATCAGGCTAATAAGTTTGAAAGAGACAGAAGGGGTTAAGGGGCTGACTTGTTTAGCTAGGCAGGTGGGGTCTCTTTGAGAAGATGACACTTGAATTGAGACCCCTATAGGGGCAATTTATTCAAAGAGCATTCAGCAAATGTTTGCTGAATGAATGCATTTATTTTGGTTAAGTCAAAAGTAAAATGTTTCCAACAGCTAAAATAACTCTAAATCAAAGCATTTTCATGATATAATTCAAGTTATATATTTGGACATAAGGCAGAAAGACAGTTCAGTTTGTCAGCTTTTAAAAATAACTAGACATTTTGGGTGGTGCACTGGTGGCTCAGTGACAGCGTTCTCGCCTGCTGTGCCGGAGACCTGGGTTCGTTTCCCAGAGCCTGCCCGTGTATTAAAAAAACAAACAACAAACAAACAAAAAAACTAGACATTTTAGAAGAACTGCATCTTTTTCATACATGTAGCACCTAAAATTAGTCAGAAATGTAAATGTTATGGCTTCCACCATCTGGCCAATCTCTCCCAGTCTCTGATGGCTTCAGCACCTGCCTACTCTCTTCCTCTCCTATACAATTCATGTCATCATTTTTGGTGGCTTCTCCATCCACACAGCTGACTTTTCTATACTAACAATTAAGCCACTAGAGCTGTTTATTCACCTATGAATATGGACTAATTCCTAGCTACTCAGAGGACTGATATGAAAATCAGTTGCCACTATTTATGTGAAAGTACTATGCATTTATAAGGCATTATTCATTCATTATTTTTATTTTCTAGGTTTACCAGACCTTTAATGCACTGGTGCCATAATTTATTAAATTGCTATGTTATTGACATTCTTCATTGTTTCCTTCATAAGAAAAACATTGCACTTGTGGTTAATTAAATGCATATGTAAACATTTAAAAAATTTCCTAGCATTCTTTTAAAATCTAGATTGTGAGATGATCAAATGAAAATTTTCAAAATATTTTTGTCTCCTCAACTGATTGTCATCACTTTGGCTGGCTGAGCCTTCTATGGAACTATTTTGAAGGTTTTGTTGATTATCAACAGCTTAGTGAATATGAGTTATTGTGGATGAAAGAGTCATGGGGAAAATAAAAACAGAACAACACAAAAACAAAGCTTATCCTTATGTTGTGAATTTTCTGATAGGAGGAAGTAAGATGATAAAAAGTGTATATATATATTTTTCCATAAATAGCTTATATAACTGATTTTAGAGAAAACATTACAGAAGTTGAATACTGAGGATCTTAGATACCCTTAATAAGCCTTTTAAAGCTGTATTTATTGTGTGTTTAATACACTGCTCAGTGCGATTTGATCAGGTAACCAGATGGTGCTTTTGGTAAAATCTTTCCTTTTGAGTGAATAGCAGTTTTGTTAGCCAAATCTAATGGATTCCTCAATGCCACTCTCACTTATCCAGAAATTGCCCTGATGTTCCATCAAGAGCTATTTTAATAACCATTGGTGAACCATTCTGCCACAGATAGAAAACTCTTACTCAAAATTAAGCACTGTGTCAGACATTAATGTCGATTTTTTAAACTGAGACTTCTTACTGCCTAGGAAATGGGGCTGTGTTCATTCCTATTCTTTCCAAGTAGGTGTCAATTTTGGACCAAGAGGCATAAATTCAGACCAATTCTTGGATGTGTTATCGGTAAAATACCTAAAATGTGTCAACAGCCTTCTGGAATAGTGGTTCAATTTCCCCAGAAGAAGCATTCTTCTTAGGGAGAAAATTTATGTTGATGATTTTCAAATTATTGGAACTCCTCAGGCAATTTTCCAGCTGGCCAATCCCTATACACTGACTTGAGAACAAGTGCCAATTTTGGATTTTTGGCAATCACTAGCATGACCTGGTCAACTTTAAGAGACAGCTCAGGGAGAGATTTCAGTATCCACATTTTAACACAATTACCAGTTGGCTTTTGGATGAAATCCAACTCTTTATTTTTAATATACGAGGCTTGATATCTCTTTAAAAATCACTTTCTCTTTATGGTCTATTTGTGAAAAACTCAAGAGGCCCTAAGTTAGGAAACATCTAAAACAATGTGTTATTTCTTTGGTTTATGACTTCTAAAATAATTGATCAGATTGACTCACATGCTTGTTTACTCTTGGAGGTTCAAATACTCTTTATTTGGGCCATTGATTTGAGTATATATCAGTGTAGAATGTTAGTAATCAATGTTTAGGATATCAAAGATGGAGATTATTCTTTTTTTTATTAATTAAAAAAAGAATCAACAAAACAATTAGAAATCATTCCATTCTACATGTACAATCAGTAATTCTTAATAACATCACATAGTAGCATATTCATCATTTCTTAGTACATTTGCATCGATTTAGAAAAAGAAATAAAAAGACAACAGAATAAGAATTAAAACATTAATAGAAAGAAAGAAAAAAAAAACAAACAAAAACCTATAACTCACATGCAGCTTCATTCAGTGTTTTAACATAATTGCATTACAATTGGGTAGTATTGTGCTGTCCATTTCTGAGTTTTTATATCCAGTCCCGTTGTACAGTCTGTACCCCTTCAGCTCCAATTACCCCTTCTTTTTTTTTTTTTTTTTAAATAACGGAAAAAAAGAAATTAACCCAACATCTAGAAATCATACCATTCTACATATGCAATCAGTAATTCTTAACATCATCACATAGATGCATGATCATCATTTCTTAGTACATTTGCATCGGTTTAGAAAAACTAGCAACATAACCGAAAAAGATATAGAATGTTAATATAGAGACAAAAATAAAAGTAATAATAGTAAAGTCAAAACAAAACAAAACAAAACAAAAACCTATAGCTCAGATGCAGCTTCATTCAGTGTTTTAACAAGATTACTTTACAATTAGGTATTATTGTGCTGTCCATTTTTGAGTTTTTGTATCTAGTCCTGTTGTACAGTCTGTATCCCTTCAACTCCAATTGCCCATTATCTTACTCTGTTTCTACCTCCTGCTGGACTTTGTTACCAATGACATATTCCAAATTTATTCTTGAATGTCTGTTCACATCAGTGGGACCATACAGTATTTGCCCTTTAGTTTTTGGCTAGACTCACTCAGCATAATGTTCTCTAGGTCCATCCATGTTATTACATGCTTCATAAGTTTATCCTGTCTTAAAGCTGCATAGTATTCCATCATATGTATATACCACAGTTTGTTTAGCCACTCTTCTGTTGATGGAGATTTCGGCTGTTTCCATCTCTTTGCAATTGTAAATAACGCTGCTATAAACATTGGTGTGCAAATGTCTGTTTGTGTCTTTGCCCTTAAGTCTTTTGAGTATATTCCCAGCAATGGTATTGCTGGGTCGTATGGCAATTCTATATTCAGCTTTTTGAGGAACCGCCAAACTGCCTTCCACAGTGGTGGCACCATTTGACATTCCCACCAGCAGTGGATAAGTGTGCCTCTTTCTCCGCATCCTCTCGAGCACTTGTCATTTTCTGTTTTGTTGATAATGGCCATTCTGGTGGGTGTGAGATGATATCTCATTGTGGTTTTGATTTGCATTTCTCTAATGGCCAGGGACATTGAGCATCTCTTCATGTGCTTTTTGGCCATTTGTATTTCCTCTTCTGATAGGTGTCTGTTCAAGTCTTTTTCCCATTTTGTAATTGGGTTGGCTGTCTTTTTGTTGTTGAGATGAACAATCTCTTTATAAATTCTGATACTAGACCTTTATCTGATATGTCATTTCCAAATATTGTCTCCCATTGTGAAGGCTGTCTTTCTACTTTCTTGATGAAGCTCTTTGATGCACAAAAGTGTTTAATTTTGAGGAGCTCCCATTTATTTATTTCTTTCTTCAGTGCTCTTGCTTTAGGTTTAAGGTCCATAAAACCACCTCCAACTGTAAGTTTCATAAGATATCTCCCTACATTTTCCTCTAACTGTTTTATGGTCTTAGACCTAATGTTTAGATCTTTGATCCATTTTGAGTTAACTTTTGTATAGGGTGTGAGATATGGGTCTTCTTTCATTCTTTTGCATATGGATATCCAGTTCTCTAGGCACCATTTATTGAAGAGACTGTGCTGTCCCAGGTGAGTTGGCTTGACTACCTTATCAAAGATCAAATGTCCATAGATGAGAGAGTCTATATCTGAGCACTCTATTCGATTCCACTGGTCGATATATCTATCTTTATGCCAATACCATGCTGTTTTGACCACTGTGGCTTCATAATATGCCTTAAAGTCAGGCAGCTTGAGACCTCCAGCTTCGTTTTTTTTCCTCAGGATGTTTTTAGCAATTCGGGGCACCCTGCCCTTCCAGATAAATTTGCTTATTGGTTTTTCTATTTCTGAAAAATAAGTTGTTGGGATTTTGATTGGTATTGCATTGAATCTGTAAATCAATTTAGGTAGGATTGACATCTTAACTATATTTAGTCTTCCAATCCATGAACACGGTATGCCCTTCCATCTATTTAGGTCTTCTGTGATTTCTTTTAACAGTTTTTTGTAGTTTTCTTTATATAGGTTTTTTGTCTCTTTAGTTAAATTTATTCCTAGGTATTTTATTCTTTTAGTTGCAATTGTAAATGGGATTCATTTCTTGATTTCCCCCTCAGCTTGTTCATTACTAGTGTATAGAAATGCTACAGATTTTTGAATGTTGATCTTGTAACCTGCTACTTTGCTGTACTCATTTATTAGCTCTAGTAGATTGTGGATTTTTCCGGGTTTTCGACATATAGTCTCATATCGTCTGCAAACAGTGATAGTTTTACTTCTTCCTTTCCAATTTTGATGCCTTGTATTTCTTTTTCTTGTCTAATTGCTCTGGCTAGAACCTCCGACACAATGTTGAATAATAGTGGTGATAGTGGACATCCTTGTCTTGTTCCTGATCTTAGGGGGAAAGTTTTCAATTTTTCCCCATTGAGGATGATATTAGCTGTGGGTTTTTCATATATTCCCTCTATCATTTTAAGGAAGTTCCCTTGTATTCCTATCTTTTGAAGTGTTTTCAACAGGAAAGGATGTTGAATCTTGTCAAATGCCTTCTCTGCATCAATTGAGATGATCATGTGATTTTTCTGCTTTGATTTGTTGATATGGTGTATTACATTAATTGATTTTCTTATGTTGAACCATCCTTGCATACCTGGGATGAATCCTACTTGGTCATGATGTATAATTCTTTTAATGTGTTGTTGGATACGATTTGCTAGAATTTTATTGAGGATTTTTGCATCTATATTCATTAGAGAGATTGGTCTGTAGTTTTCTTTTTTTGTAATATCTTTGCCTGGTTTTGGTATGAGGGTGATGTTGGCTTCATAGAATGAATTAGGTAGTTTTCCTTCCACTTCGATTTTTTTGAAGAGTTTGAGGAGAATTGGTACTAATTCTTTCTGGAACGTTTGGTAGAATTCACATGTGAAGCCATCTGGTCCTGGACTTTTCTTTTTAGGAAGCTTTTGAATGACTAATTCAATTTCTTTACTTGTGATTGGTTTGTTGAGGTCATCTATGTCTTCTTGAGTCAAAGTTGGTTGTTCATGTCTTTCCAGGAACCCGTCCATTTCATCTAAATTGTTGTATTTATTAGCGTAAAGTTGTTCATAGTATCCTGTTATTACCTCCTTTATTTCTGTGAGGTCAGTAGTTATGTCTCCTCTTCCATTTCTGATCTTATTTATTTGCATCCTCTCTCTTCTTCTTTTTGTCAATCTTGCTAAGGGCCCATCAATCTTATTGATTTTCTCATAGAACCAACTTCTGGCCTTATTGATTTTCTCTATTGTTTTCATGTTTTCAATTTCATTTATTTCTGCTCTGATCTTTGTTATTTCTTTCCTTTTGCTTGCTTTGGGATTAGTTTGCTGTTCTTTCTCCAGTTCTTCCAAGTGAACAGTTAATTCCTGCATTTTTACCTTTTCTTCTTTTCTGATATAGGCATTTAGGGCAATAAATTTCCCTCTTAGCACTGCCTTTGCTGCATCCCATAAGTTTTGATATGTTGTGTTTTCATTTTCATTTGCCTCGAGGTATTTACTAATTTCTCTTGCATTTTCTTCTTTGACCCACTCGTTGTTTAAGAGTGTGTTGTTGAGCCTCCATGTATTTGTGAATTTTCTGGCATTCCGCCTATTATTGATTTCCAACTTCATTCCTTTATGATCCGAGAAAGTGTTGTGTATGATTTCAATCTTTTTAAATTTTTAAGACTTGCTTTGTGACCCAGCATATGGTCTATCTTTGAGAATGATCCATGAGCACTTGAGAAAAAGGTGTATACTGCTGTTGTGGGATTTAATGTCCTATAAATGTCTGTTAAGTCTAGCTCCTTTATAGTAATATTCAGATTCTCTATTTCTTTATTGATCCTCTGTCTAGATGTTCTGTCCATTGATGAGAGTGGGGAATTGAAGTCTCCAACTATTATGGTATTTGTGTCTATTTCCTTTTTCAGTGTTTGCAGTGTATTCCTCACGTATTTTGGGACATTCTGGTTCGGTGCGTAAATATTTATGATTGTTATGTCTTCTTGTTTAATTGTTCCTTTTATTAGTATATAGTGTCCTTCTTTGTCTCTTTTAACTGTTTTACATTTGAAGTCTAACTTGTTGGATATTAGTATAGCCACTCCTGATATTTTCTGGTTGTTATTTGCATGAAATATCTTTTCCAAACCTTTCACTTTCAACCTATGTTTATCTTTGGGTCTAAGATGTGTTTCCTGTAGACAGCATATAGAAGGATCCTGTTTTTTAATCCATTCTGCCATTCTATGTCTTTTGATTGGAAAATTCAGTCCAATAACATTTAGTGTTATTATTGTTTGGATAATATTTTCCTCTACCGTTTTGCCTTTTGTATTATATATATCATATCTGACTTTCCTTCTTTCTACACTCTTCTCCATACCTCTCTCTTCTGTCTTTTCAGTTCTGACTCTAGTGCTCCCTTTAGTATTTCTTGCAGAGCTGGTCTCTTGGTCACAAATTCTCTCAGTGACTTTTTGTCTGAGAATGTTTTAATTTCCCCCTCATTTTTGAAGGACAATTTTGCTGGATATAGGAGTCTTGGTTGGCAGTTTTTCTCTTTTAGTAATTTAAATATATCATCCCACTGTCTTCTAGCCTCCATGGTTTCTGCTGAGAAATCTACACATAGTCTTACTGGGTTTCCCTTGTATGTGATGGATTGTTTTTCTCTTGCTGCTTTCAAGATCCTCTCTTTCTCTTTGACCTCTGACATTCTAACTAGTAAGTGTCTTGGAGAACGCCTATTTGGGTCTAATCTCTTTGGGGTGCGCTGCACTTCTTGGATGTGTAATTTTAGGTCTTTCATAAGAGTTGGGAAATTTTCAGTGAAAATTTCTTCCATTAGTTTTTCTCCTCCTTTTCCCTTCTCTTCTCCTTCTGGGACACCCACAACACGAATATTTGTGCGGTTCATATTGTCCTTGAGTTCCCTGATACCCTGTTCAAATTTTTCCATTCTTTTCCCGATAGTTTCTGTTTGTTTTTGGAATTCAGATGTTCCATCCTCCAAATCACTAATTCTATCTTCTGTCTCTTTGAATCTATCATTGTAGGTATCCATTGTTTTTTCCATCTTTTCTACTTTGTCCTTCACTTCCATAAGTTCTGTGATTTGTTTTTTCAGTTTTTCTATTTCTTCTTTATGTTCAGCCCATGTCTTCTTCATGTCCTCCCTCAATTTATCGATTTCTTTTTTGAAGAGGTTTTCCATTTCTGTTCGTATATTCAGCATTAGTTGTCTCAGCTCCTGTATCTCATTTGAACTATTGGTTTGTTCCTTTGACTGGACCATATTTTCAATTATTTGAGCGTGATCCGTTATCTTCTGTTGGCATCTGCGCATTTAGACAGATTTCCCTGGGTATTGGATCCAAAAGTTTGGAAGATTTTCCTGTGAAATCTCTGGGTTCTGTTTTTCTTATCCTGTCCAGTAGGTGGCGCTCGTGGCACACGTTTGTCTGCGGGTCCCACCAGTAAAAGGTGCTGTGGGACCTTTAACTTTGGAAAACTCTCGCCGTCCGGGAGGTTCGCTAGCCGAAGCGGCTTGGAAGAGTTTGAGCTGGCCCGGGGTCCGAACGCGGGGAGGGTTGCTGGCCGCCGCAGCCGGGAAAGCGCCCGCTCGAATTTCCTAGTCGCCCGGGCGACAAGCATGGCGGGAGGGCGCCAGCGGCAGCGGCTGGCCCGGGAGAGTGCACGTTCCCGGGGAGTCACGGGTTTGGAAGGGGCCTCCCCCACCCGTCACCGTTCTCCGCAGCCTGGGGATTTCCGATCCAATTCTCTCAATTGGTCCGGGGGGCCGCGCGTGGTGTGGGCGCCAGCCAAGGCGGTTTCAGGGGACCGCCTCCGAGATTATTCTTATAGAAAGTATAAAATAAAGGTTAAGCATCTGCTAATTTTATAAAGTGGCAATTTATATGAATTGTAAACATATTATTAACAATGATAGGATGTAGGCAGGCTTGAAAAATTCAAAATTGCTAGGGAATAGCTTACTGATGTCAAAGACAACAGTATCATAAATATATTTAAAAAATGCTACCATGGACAGGTTACCTAACTTATCTGCACCCTGGTTTTCTCTTCTGCAAAATGAACATAATAATACCTAACTTACAGGTGATTATGACTATTGAGCAAGTACATTGTGGAGTAATTAGTAATTGTTGAACAAATAGCAATCTTTGGTAAAGTCAAATGGTCCTGGGTTTGTTGCTGGCTCTATCACTTACTAGCTGTATGATTATTGGATAGATAATAAACAGGACTTCATTTTCTACCTAGTGTTGTTAGAAGAGTAAATGAGATAATGTACACAAATTGTTTGCCCCAGATGTTAATAAATAATGCTATTATGATTAATAAAACATTACCAGTTAGAGGGTTCCCAGATGTTAGCATTGGGTGGCAATGGCTGATTCAGTGGTTTTCAATTGGCTTCTCTTTGAGCTTGGTTTTTCAATGTACATTCTACCTCTGCTTTATTTGTTTATGGGTATGTAAAATAGATTGCTTTTCCATGTAAATTTTCATTTGAAGAAAGGGTAATGTTACTAAGAGAGGCTTACAAAAAATTGAATTGATTCAGTCTCATTAATTTACAGATGCAATAATTGAAGCTCAGGAAAGTTAATGAAGAAGTCAGGACTGTAATTCAGATCAGCAGAATTCTGACTCCAACTTATATGATAGTTGCACTATTTCCTCCCCAATTGCATTTTAGATTTCATTTTAATTAAATGAATTAGGAATTGAGACAATATCTGCAGGTTTTTATTGAACTAGGCACTAATCAAAGATACATTGAAAAATTCTTTAAAGGAATTACTACAAAGAAATGAGAGAAAATAGTACTAGGCAAAATGAATTTTTTAATCACTGACTCCAAGCAAACATTTTTAAGATGTGCATATATTCTCCAATATCAATATTCACTCACCTCCAATAAATATAAATTTCCTGTATACACAAAAGTTTAATTTTTCATGTCTAAAATAAGTTCTCTTCATAGTCTACTGTGGTTTTCATCCACATGCAGCACTCATTTAGCATCATCTGAATCTGTTTGCAAACAATTAATTGCTTAAATAACTTTCCATCAACTTGGCCAGGGGGTATGCATGATTTTATTATGTTTAGAATTCTTGTAATTCTGACGTTAGTTCATAGTATTTGATCATAGTTCACTGTCTAATTTTAAATGTATTTCTCCTTATGTCTCCAGTTTCATTACTACAGTAGGCCATGTTCTTTTTTTCTTCTTTAACTATATACCAAGCAAAGAAAAAAGCAGTAGTTTTCAAAGCACTCTTGAACAAATAGTTACAGGACAGATCCCAGAGTTTGTCATGGGCTACCATACCATCATCTCAGACTTTTCTATCTAGGTGCTCCAGAACATAGGAGGCTAGAAGGAATAAATATTTTTTTATGTCATCACAATTGATTTTTTTTCTTTTTTTGTGAAAATTGCATATATACAAAAAAGGATTAAATTTCAAAGCACAGCACAATTAGTTGTAGAACAGATTTCAGAGTTTGGCATGGGTCACGATTCCACAATTTCAGATTTTTACTTCTAGCTGTTCTGTTAAACCCTACCTTCTCTGTATAACTCCACCATCACCTTTGATCTTTCTATCCCACTTTTTAGGGATATTTAGTCTATGGTCATTCTAATTTTTCATGTTGGAAAGGGCTGTCAGTAATATGGGGTAGGGAGATGGAACTAGCTGATGGTCTGGAGAGACTGTGATCTCTAGGTTTCAGGACTTATCTGGTCTAGGGACCCATCTGGAGGTTGTAGGTTTCTGGAAAGTTACTGTACTGCATGGAACCTTTGTAGAATCTTATATATTACCCTAGAATCATATATTTAGGATTGGCTGGAATGGTTTTGATTGGGGTTTGTTAAGTTATGATAGGCAGCAATGTCCAAGTGAAGCTTGTGTAAGAGTGACCTCCAGAGAAGCCTCTCAACTCAATTTGAACTCTCTCAGCCACTGATACTTTATTGGTTACCCTTCTTTTCCCCTTTGTTGGTCAGGATGGAATTGTTGATCCCATGGTGCCAGGGCTGGACTCATTCCTAGGAGTCATTTTCCATGCCTCCAGGGATACTTCCACTCCTGGATGTCATATCCCACGCAAGGGGAAGGGCAATGATTTCACTTGCACAGTTTGGCTTAGAGAGACTGAGGCCTCATCTGAGCAACAAAAGAGGTCATCCAGAAGTAAATCTTAGGCATGCGTAAGCTTCTCCACTACCTACCTAAGTGTCACAAGAGTAATCCTCATGATCGAGGGCATGGCCTATTGATCTGGGTGTCCTTAATGTTTGTCATAGTATGAGAGGATTCTCTGATGGTAAAGTTTAATTGTTTCATATTTTTTCTCCCATCCACAAAGGATTTTGCCAATACTTTTTGATTACCTGCTTAATATATTCTAGGATGTATCCAGGCATTACATTAAGCTATACAGGATTAAAGGCCCTCATTCTTATTCTGGGCTCCATGTGTTTCAGTTGTCCAAGTGAGCTGTGCATTCAGGTTGAGTTTGATTATATGCTACAGAGAATTTAGGTTCTGGAAAAAATAAACCTTTCTTCCATTGGTCTCAAACAGTATGTGTGGTTCTAAAATATAGACAATGTCTTCTTTATCCCTATGTTCTGAATTACCTTAATTCCGACCTGATTGACTTCGTTCTTATCTCTAGATACTAGGTTATACACATATGAAACAGGCTCTCAAAATCCAGAAATAATAATTACCAAATACCACTCTGAAGTAAATGTGTCTGCTATGAGAACTTACAATCTAGGCCCCTGTTTTCTTATAAGCATTTCCTAAAGGAGACCATACAATAATTGTTCTTTCGTTTCTGGCTTATTTTGCCTCACCAAATGTCCCACAGGTTCATTCACCTCTTTGCATTCCTCATGACTTCATTTCTTTTTTTTTTTCTTCATTCCTTTTTGTAGCAGCACAATATTGATCATATATATATAACCTCATTCACCAATCAACTTCCCAATCAGTGCATCCTTCAGACACCTGCATTCATTAGACATCATGTATAATGCCCAAAGTCCACAGTCTATCAACACTCTCAATTTTAGATAATTTAATTGTTTCCAAGAGAAATATAACCAACAAACGCACCCTCACCAAATAGGAAATCGAAATCTCCCCTTAACTCTTGTCCCTCCTTCCATTATTTACCCCTTCTGTTGCTGTGGTACTGCTGTTGTTTTCCTGTTAGACATAGCCCAAAGCATGCAATAGCAGCTTTCCCCCTGTATCCTGGACTTAAACACTCTTTGTTCATGAATCTTTGAAGTAGTTCTTTACAAGAACATATTTTTATTTGTAGTGTTAGTCAGTGGGACACGTAGTTCTATACAATTCCTTTCAATTGTGTTCACCTTTAATATGGTAATATTACCTATAGACACACTAGTGAACCACCTTCATTTCTATCTATCCCTTACATTTGAGTTCATCCTCATTAGTCAACCATTTAGCCATCTTTAGCTTCTATGTATCTCTAAATCCCCTATATTCTGTATTATAAGCCCCTGATTGTAGCTTTATCAGGGTCATAAAAGTGGAGTCATATAGTATCTGTCCTTTTGTGTTAGCCTTATTTCACTCAGTGTTATGTTCTCAAGGCCAATCCATCTTGTCATGGGTTTTAGGATGTCATTTCATTTTACTGCTGCATAATATTCCATTGTATATATATACATTTTGTTAATTCACTCATCTGTTGAATAATGCTGCTATGAACATTGGTGTGTGAATGTCTGTTTCTGTCACTGCTTTAAGCTCTTCTGGGTACATACCAGGTAATGCTATTACTGGGTCATAGGGCAACTCGATATTTAATTTCCTAAGGAACTGCCAAACTGTCTTCCATAGCAGCTGTACCATTATATATTCCCACCAGCAGTGCATAAGTGTTCCAATTTCTCCACATCCTCTCCAAAATTTATAGTTTCCTATTTAGTTTAATAGCAACAATTCTTATAGGTGTGAGGTGGTATCTCATTATAGTCTTGATCTGCATTTCCCTTATTGGTAATGAAAATGACCATCTCTCCATGTGCTTTTGAGCCATCTGTATTCGCTCTTAAGAAAAAATGCCTATTCATATCTTTAACCTGTTTTATAATTGGGTTATTTGTTCTTTGTTGTTCAGTTGTATGATTTCTTTATGTATACAGGATATCAAACCTTTGCCCGATGAGTGATTTCCAAATATTTTTTCTCACTGAGTTGGCTGCCTCTTTACCTTTTTGACAAAGCCTTTTGAGGTGCAGAAGCATTTGGTTTTGAGGAATTTCCATTTATCTGTTTTTACTTTTGTTGCTTGTGCTTTGGGTATAAAGTTTAGGAAGCTACCTCCTATTACTAGGTCTTGAAGATATTTCCCAACATTTTCTTCTAGAAGCTTTATGGTGCTAGTTTTTATATTTAGGTGTTTGATCCACTTTGAGTTAATTTTTGTATAGAGTGTAAGGTAAGGATCCTCTTTCATTCTTATGGCTATTGATATCCAGTTCTCCCACAACCATTTTTTGAAAAGACTATTTTCTCCCAGTTCAGAAGATTTGGGGGCCTTGTCAAAAATCAATTGACCATAGATTTGGTGTTCTATTTCTGCACTCTCAATTCAATTCCATTGGACAATACCTCTATCTTTGTGCCAGTACCATGCTGTTTTGACCACTGTGGCTTTATAATAAGTTTTAAAGTCAGGAAGTGTTAATCCTCCCACTTTGTTCTTCTTTTTTAGGATGCTTTTAAGCTATTTGGCATCTTTCCCTTCCAGATGAATTTGGTAACTAGCTTTTCCAAAGTAGGTTATTGTAATTTTGATTGGTACTGCTTTGAATCTGTAGATCAATTTGGGTAGAACAGACATCTTAACTATATTTAACCTTCTTATCTATGAGCAGGGAATGTCTTTCCATTTATTTAGATCTTCTTTGATTTCTTTCAGCAATCCTTTGTAGTTTTCTGTATACAAGTCCTTTACATTCCTAGTTAAGTTCATTCCTAGGTACTTGATTCTTTTATGTGCTATTTTGAACAGAATTTTTTTCTTAACTGACTCCTCATTTAGGTCATTGTGTGTGTATAGAAACGTTACTGATTTTTGCACATTAATTTTATATCCCACCACCTTGCTGAATTTTTTATTAGCTCAAGTAACTTTGTTGTAGATTTCTCAGGCTTTTCCAAGTATTGTATCATGTCATCTGTAAATAATGAATGTTTTACTTCTTCCTTTCCAATTTTGATGCCTTTTATTTCTTTGTCCTGCTCGATTGCTCTAGCTAGAACTTCTAGTACAATGTTGAATAGCAGTGGTGTCAGAGGGCATCTTTGTCTTGTTCCTGATCTTAGCTGGAAAGCTTTCAGCCTCTCTCCATTGAGTACAATGCTGGCTACCAGTTTTTCTTATATGCCCTTCACATATTGAGGAAGTTATTTTTGATTCCTATATTTTGAAGTGTTTTTATGAGAAAAGGATGTTGAATTTTGTTGAATGATTTTCAACATCAATCGAGATGATCATGTGATTCTTCCCTTTCGATTTGTAAATGATTTTTGTGTGTCAAACTATCCTTGCATTCCTGGTATAAACCCCACTTGGTCATGGTGTATAATGCTCTTAATGGGTTGTTGGATTTGATTTGCTAGTATTGTGTTGAGAATTTTTGCATCTATGTTCATTATGGAGATTGGCCTGTAGTTTCCTTATCTTATAGCATCTTTACCCAGTTTTGAAATTAAAATGATATTAGCTTCATAAAATAAGTTAAGTAGAGTTCCTTTTCACTCAATGTTTTGGAAAATTTTGAGCAAGATTGGTGTTAGTTCTTTTGGGGATATATGATAAAATTCCCCTGTGAAGCGGTCTGGCCCTGGGCTTTTCTTTGTAGGAAGATTTTTGATGACTGATTGAATCACTTTACTTGTGATTGGTTTGTTGATATCTTATATTTCTTCCTGAGTCAGTGAAGCTTGTTTGTGTGTTTCCAGGAATTTGTCCACTTCATCTAAGTTGCCTAGTTTGTTGGCATATAGTTGTTCATAGCATCCTCTTATGATTTCTTTTATTTCTTAAGGGTCTGTGGTAATGCACCCCTTCTTATGTCTGATTTTGTTTATTTGGATCCTCTCTTTTTTCCTTTGACTTACTAGTGGCCCATCAATTTTATTGATTTTCTCAAAGAACCAACTTTTTATTGATTAGTTTTATTGATTCTTTCTATTGTTCTTTTGTTCTCCCATTCATTTAATTCTGCTTTAATCTTTGTTATTTTACTTTTTCTATTTGCTTTAGGGTTATTTTGCTGTTCTTTCTCAAGTTCCTCCAGTGAGCAGTGAAGCCTTCAAATTTTGCTCTTTCTTGTTTTTTAATATAAGAATTTAGGGCAATAAATAGACTTTGCATTTAAAGTCAATTGTGTCTGATACTAGTATAACTACTCCCGCTTTATTTTAGTTATGACTTGTGTGGAACATCTTTTTCTATCCTTTCACTTTCAATCTATTTATATCCTTGTGTCTGAGATGAGTCTCTTGTAAGCAGCATGTAGCTGGATTATATTTCTTAATCCATTGTTCCAATCTATATCTTTTAATTGGTATGTTTAGTCCATTAACTTTCAAAGTATTACTGAAAAAGTGTTTGGTGAATTTACTATCTTACCTTTTGTATTTTATTTGTCAGATCTATATACTCTTCAATACTGTGCCCTCTTCCTCCTCCTGTCTTTTTTTTCCCAACAAGCATAACTCATTAATATTTCTTGTAGGGCTGGTCTCTTGTTGATAAATTCTTTCAAGATTTGTTTGTCTGTGAAAATTTTAATCTGTCCCTAAGTTTTAAAGGACAATTTGGCTGTATACAGAATTCTTGGCTGTCAGTCTTTCTCTTTCATGATCTTAAATATATTATACAACTGCCTTCTCACCTCCATAGTGCTAGTTGAGTAGTCTGAACTCAGTCTTATGTGGTTACCCTTGTATGTAGTAGATTGTTTTTCTCTTGCCACTTTCAGGATTTTCTGCTTCTCTTCAACATTTGACAGACTAATTAGTATGTGTCTTGGGGAAGGTTTATTTGTATTTATTCTATTTGGAGTTCATTAGGCTTCTTCAATTTGCATATTTATGTCCTTTATAAGGGTTGTGAAGTTCCCCCATTATGTCCTTAACTAATCTTCCTAACCTTTTACTCTTTTCTTCTCTTTCAGGGACACCAATGATTCTTATATTTGTGCACTGTGTTTTAGTCCATCATTTCCCTGAGATCCAATTCAAAAATTTCCATCTTTTTGCCATTTGCTGTTTTAAGTGTTCACAGTCAGTTGTCCTGTCCTCTAGTTCACTTATTCTTACTTCTGTTTCTTCACATCTGCTATTGTGTGTCTCTAGTATGTTTTTTATTTGGTCTACAGCCTCTTTAATCTCTGTGATATCTGCTATTTTTCTATTTATTCTTTCAAATTCCTCTTTATGCTCTTCTAGTGTCTTCTTGATCTCCTTTATGCCATTAGCCATCCCATTTATTTTATTTGGCAAAGTTATAAGAACATCTTTGATTAGCTAACCAACGTCTGTGTTTCTTCTGGTGTTTTAATTTGGTCCATAGGCTGGGCTATATTGTTCTGTTTCATATGCTTAGTGACCTGTTGTCTCTGTGGCATGTTCATATCTTAATTGGTTTACTTTGGAAGTTGATTTCCTTCAGTAATCTAAAGCCTTGTATTTGTGGGATAGACATGGAGCAGGATGCAGGGCGTGGGGCAGGGCACAACAGTGGAATGATGCATAGGTGATGCATTGTTGTGCAGGTATAGCTGCTGGTTGGAGATGCTACGCTGGTGCCTGTGAGCATGTGTGCCCAGCGGCGGGGGAGGATGTGGCTGTGTGGGTACATGAGGCTGGAGGGCTGGGCCCTGATGTGCACTAGGTAGGGCGCATGGCCCTTTGTGCACATGCACAGAGCTCAGCGGGTTGGCGCTTTTGCCTGTATGAGCTGGGGGGCAGATGTGGCCTGGCTGCATAGGCCAGTGCTTCTCCAGAGCTGGAGGGTAGGATTGGGGGCCTGTGCACATGCATAGAGATCTGGGTGGGCTGTAAACTGATGTACAGGTGCAGGGCTCAGGATGAGTCAGGTGGGGTTTGCATGATTGTAGGGCTGGGAGTGGGTGTAGCCTGGGTATTGAGGTCAGGCCTGTAGCATTTATGCACTGGTGACTACCTTCAGGAGGCAAGGAGGGGGAGGTAGGGCTTGGGATTGGAGGGGTGAGACAGCACTTGCACAGGAGAGGTGGGTTGGGCTGGGGCAGGCATGCATGCTCTTGGGGTGGGGTTGTGGGGCAGGTACATGCACAAGGGGTTGGTGGGGTGAGGCACTGGGACCATGGGGAGGGGGGTACCAGTGATGGGGTTCAGGTGCTATGGTGTGGGGTGAATCTCAGGTAGCAGGGCTGCGCTGCTGAGGATAGCGCCGGTCTCCCTATCTGTGCACTCCAGAGGGCTTCAGGCTTCCATGTTAGGCTGTTTGTACCAGCTGGATGGTCTCCGGTTCTCTGCTTCTCAGTTTCACAGCTCTGCAACCAGGGCCAACCTATGTGTTGCAGAAGACTCTCCCAGGCCACTTACACCCTGAAATCACTGTCTTAGTTGCCCTCTCATTCATTCTCTAGCTGTTCTCTGGAGCAGGGGTGAACCCGATCTATCCTATTCCATCATGTTCCCAGAACTCAGCTACATTCTTTTAAACTTTGTAAAGAGCCTATTCTTAGACAAGAACCTTACTGGTATTCACCAGTAAGGTTGCAAGAAATAAAATAATGGCAAGAATTTTTTGTGGCCATTCATACATAGAAATAAAATAATGGCAAGAATTTTTTGTGGCCATTCATACATAGCGAAATACAGAACTGTGAATTAGTCAGATCATTTGACTATACTATAAAAAACTCCTTAACATTATTATGCTGTCTCTTGATGGAACAGGAGAGGGGAAGCAATACTCTCCTTCTTCTATTTGGCAGTATTTGATACTTTATTTAATGATGGAAACAATTAAGAAACATGTCACTGCAATTTTACATTGATGGTTTTTGATAGCATATATCTATCCCATAGTTGCTATAGTCTGACACCTGTTTATTAAGTTGTATACTAAATTTTCCTAAAACATGAAATGTAGAATATTAATAAATGCATTTCTACTTTAAAATATTTTAGTAACTATCTAAATATTGAAATTGTTATTCAATTAGAACTCCACTGAGGATTAGCTAAAATTCTATTTGAGCAAATTATCATTAATTTCCACTTCTCCAATTCAGTAGTTTTGATTATTTGACTAGGATTTGACTAGGCTGAGGTTCACAAAAGACTTGTGAAAAACCTATATTGAATCATGGTAGGAATATGAAGCTACATAATAGAACAAACTTGAAACAATTGGGAAGCACTCTTCTATATAAATAATTTTGTTCTGAATTATGATCAATAGGATGGGCTATCTTCCTTCATTTTTTCCTTATATCCTTAGCAGTGTGAAAAATCCCTTTGATCTTGAACTTTACTTCTCCTGGATTCTATGGCACCACATTGTTCACTGGCAATATTAAAGCTCCACCATCACCTCCTACTGAGACTTCACAAAACCAAGCCTGAAGACCACCTTTTGCTTTCTCACCTCCACCAGTTTGTCTCCCTGATTGGGCTTCTTGCAATCTGACCAAACAGTAGTTGATTTCTAAATTGGTCTGGAAGCTTCCTAAAACACTGTCCTGGATTTATGTTACCTTACATGTCTAGCTCTTCTTCCATTTATGTTCTGGCTCAACTGAAGGGTCAATAGAAACATTTCTTCTGGTTTTATTTCTTCCTTTGGTCCTCTTTTGCTTCCATTGGCTGTATTTCCTGTTTCCTAAGCTTGACTTAACTAACTTGTTGTTATTTATTTTCTTTCTCCACCATGAACCATAGTGTCAGTTGCCATCTTACAGCTGTATCTATATCAGCTTTCATTCCTCTTCTGAGCTGTGGCCCCACACTTAAAACACTTGCCAAGCATTTTTCAGGTGTGTCACTCTTACCTCAAAACAATAACAACAACAAAAAAAAATCCAGGTTTTACCCACTTCCCATTCTCCTGTATCATTGCCAATGCCAACAGTATTGCCCTTGTAATCTCTTCAGATGTTCTCTTTTTACCACATTCAGTCTATCATATTCCTATTGTTATGGTTTCTTTCCGATTTGACATTTCTTTACAGTTCTCACTTGTGTTTGACCTTATCTATTGACTATTACAACAACTCACCAACTGAAATCTCTTTTTTGTATTTTATACTGCAGCCAGTTTACTCCTTCTAAAACATTGCCTTATACATAGCACTGCCCTGATTCAAACCACAAATAACCATCTCTATTCAGTGGATTGGAATATAAAATCCTTGTCATTCAAAATCTCCCACATTTTAGTTCTATCTCAACTTTCCCCACAAAATCTTGCATTGCTCTCTTTTCCCCAAACATAATAATTTATTTGTCATGCCCTAGTATGTCTTATGTATTACTCTCTTGACCTTTGCAAACAGGATTTACTTCATTCACTTCATTGATTTGAAATTTAGCCATTTTTTTAGTTCAACTGAAGTCCCACATATTTCATGAAGTTTCCCTGACAGTAATTTTTCTTATTCTGAATCCCAAAAGACCTCCATCCACTCATTTGACAAAATTGGCAATACAAAGGATTAATATTAGATACTTTCTTATAGATATATATTAATTCTTTTTAAAGAAAATGTAAGTACATTCAGAGAAGTATGTTAAGAGTTTTATACTCCCATTGTCTATTAATTTGCAAATAACTGGTATAGAATTCATAGTTTTTTGTTTGATAAAATAGATAAATCTACTATTCTTTATTTCCATGTCAATTTCATATATTTCTGATCCAGATTTTTATCCTAAAATATAATATCTAAAAAAATTTGATTTCTCTTTTCTAAAGTACTACACAAAGTTTCTGGATTTGGTGCTGAAGTACTCAGATAATGAGCGGTCTAGTATAAAAACAACTGACCTTCTTGAATTTCTTATTTTAGAAGTCTTTATCAGGATGTTTCATCTATGGTTTTATTATAGGAAAACTATGTTTTTGAAATATGAAGCTCAAAGTTATGTGGGCATTGAATTTGCTTATTTTGTTAGCATTATCTTTATCAAATAAAAGGATTTTTTGGAATGTTTTCTCTTAGTAAAAAAAATTATGAAATATTTTCCAAGTATCTTAACTTCCACACCTATCATGAACAAGTTAAGAACTTGGGAAAGGACTTCTGCTAACACTAGTAGTCAACAATTTCTAGTTTCTCAAGGATGGAGGTTTAATGATGTGCAGAAAGGATTCCTTTAGAGAGAGCTATCCTTTAGGAACGGGATGGGGAGGGGCTGCTTTCCTTGTACCAGAAGCCAATTGGAAGATCTGCAAAGTTTGTTGATATCCCAAAGTTTAGGGAACTGATATCTGATTCTGAACAAGAGAATTCTAAAGCAGGAGAAGGTTTGAGCCACACCTGCTTCACAGCAAAGACAAAGGGAAAGAAGGCAAAATGAAACTTCACAGCTGGTGAAAGTATGTGTAAGTTTTTCCTGGCAGTCAAGTAGACCCATGAGAAAGAGATGGCCAGGGAAATTCTTAAACAGGATTTCACCAATGAGGGCCACCAGAAAGAGAGAAGTCACTACGTATAATTGAGGCTATAAGACCGGGGGCTGAGATGTGAAAATTTAAGTTGCTGAAAGAAGTAATTGTCTGCAACATGGAAATTGCAATTAGAAATATCTAATTATATAATTTCTGAGAAATCCACTAAATAGGGTTCTCTAGAGAAACATAATCAACAGGGAACACTCACAAATATAAAATTTATAAAAGTGTCTCGTGATCTTGAGAACGCAGAGTCCAAAATCCGCAGGGCAGGCTGTGAAGCCAACGATTCCGATGGAGGATCTGGATGAACTCCACAGGAGAGGCTCACCAGCCAAGACAGGAAGAGCCTGTCTCTCTGACTCCTCCTTAAAAGGCTTCCAGTGATCAGATTAAGCATACTCATTTCAGAAGACACATCTCTTTGGCTGATTACAAATGGAATCAGCTGTGGATGTAGCTGACATGATCATGATTTAATTCTATAAAGTGTCCTCATTGCAACAGACAGGCCAGCACTTGCCCAACCAGACAAACAGATATAACCACTTGGCCAAGTTGACACATGAACCTGACCATGACAACTCCAAAAAAAAAAAAATTAGTCATCATTGAGTATATGAAACCCAGTGTATATCAATACTACATGATAACAGTTCCAGCCAGCCCCATAAGTCTGGGGAGAGAGGTCATTTCCCTTGAAATTTATTTAGCCTCTCTATGTCTAATTTTTCCCTATTTGCAAAGTGATGATAATAATAATATTTTTAGGGTTGTTATCAGGATGAAGTTAATATACTGATTATAATGCTTAACATGTATTGAGACTTAATGAAAATGCAGTAAGATATAGAGTATTTATATTAACAAAAATATTAAAGAGATGAATTCATTTAAGTTGGACTTATTTGCATATTTCTTTTCAATTTATCTGGATTGGTTATTTCAATTGCCTAGAGGGCTGTTAACCAACCAATGTTTCCTGAAATGTTGATGCTTTCAGATGTCAAGGAGGATATTTGGATTTCCTGGAATTTATTCAGTTTCCTTCACTGATTATTTTTATTGTAACCTTTTCCCCCTATTTTTTTTAATCCATATTTTTTACTCATCTGTCCATACAGTAGATAAAAGGAGCATCAGACACAAGGTTTTCATAATCACAGTCACATTGTAAAAGCTATATCATTATACATACAATCATCTTCAAGAAACAAGGTTACTGGAACACAGCTCTACAGTTTTAGGTACTTCCCTCTAACCACTCTAACACACCATAAACTAAAAAAGGGGTATCTATATAATGCATAAGAATAACCTTCAGGATAGCCTCTCGACTCTGTTTGAAATCTCTCAGCCACTGACACTTTATTTTTTCTCATTTCTCTCTTCCCCTTTTTGGTCAAGAAGGTTTTCTCAATCCCTTAATGCTGAGTCCCAGGATTTCTGTCCCACATTGCCAGGGTGATTTACACACCTGGGAGTCCTGTCCCATGTAGAAGGGGGAGGGCAGTGAGTTTGTTTGCCATGTCAGCTGAGAGAGAGAGAGGCTACATCTGAGCAACAAAAGAGGTTCTCTGGGGGTAACTCTTAGGCCTAATTTTAAGTAGGCTTAGCCTATCCTTTGCAGGGATAACTTTCATAGGATGAACCCCAAGATCAAGAGCTTCACCTATAGATTTGGTTGTCTCCACTGCTTATGAAAATATCAGGCATTCTCCAAATGGGGAAGTTGAATTTTTCCCCCTTTCTCACCATTTCCCCAAGGGGATTTTCAAATTCTTTTTTATCCACTGTTCAAATCACTCTGGGATTTATTGGGGAGTCACACTAACCTGGACAAATTAACAAAATTTCATGCTCTATTCAAATTTTCATGTACTTATGGTATTCAATTAAATTGACAATACAAGTTAAATTAGGAAATGTACTAGTCAAAATATACATTTTCTTTTTTGAGTTTTTAAATCAGCTTTATTAAGGCATAATTTACATATGAAAAATGTCCTGTGATAGACTGAGTCATGTACCCCAATTTAAACATGTTCTTAAATCTTAATTTGCATTCCCTTCAGTATGAATCGATTGTAAATAATATCTCTTGAAGATGCTATTTTGAATTAAGGTATGGCCCAACTGAATGAGCTGGGATTTTACCAATGGGTCTCAATCCAGATTATTGGAGGCCTTATAAAGAGAAAGAAACTAGAAACCAGGGAGAGGGAAAACCTTTGGAGGAGACAGAAGTAGAAGTTAGTGAGAATCCAGAAAATGGCCAAGGCATCATCATGTGACTGGAAAGCCAAGGAACACAGGGTTTCTGGCCAGTCTGGATGTTCTTGACCCAGAAGGAAGCAAGCCTTCTAACCTCCAAACCATGTGTCAATAAACACTTATTGTTAAACTAAAACTAGTCTGGGGTATTTATCATAGTTGGTCAGGGAAACTAAAATAGCATCCAATTTAAGTGAATAGTTTTATGGTTTTTTTTAATGCTTTATTTATTTATTTTTATATGGGCAGGCACTAGGAATCGAACCCGGGTCCTCTGGCATGGCAGGCGAGCACTCTGCCTGCTGAGCCACCGCAGCCTTCCCAGTTTCATGGATTTTTAACAAAGTATACATATATACGCTAGGGTAAAAACCATTACAGTAGAAGATGCTGAATATTTCTACCATGCCAAATTGTTCCTTTGTATCCTTTTCAGTTAATTCCCAGTCCCCACTCCCATACCAGGCAAGCATTGATTTCTATCATTAGAGATAAGTTTTCTCCTGCCCAGGACTTCATATAAATGAACTTATAAAGTATGCATGCATTCTCTTGTGCCTAGCTTTAGTGCTCAGCACAGTATTTGAGATTCATCCATGTTGCTTGTGTTCAGTAAGTGTATTCCTATTAAAGACTGAGAAGTATTTCATTGTATGAATATGCCACAATTTGTTTATTCATTTTCCTTTTGATGGATATTTGGGTTATTTTAATTTTTAACTGGTTTGTTGATGTTTGCTTTCATATCTCTTGTGTAATTCCAAGGAGTGGATTTTCTGGGTTGTGTGTTAAGCACATATTTAACCTTACAAAAACTGCTGAACAGTTCTCCAAATGAATGTACAATTTTGTATTCCAAACATAAATGAACAAGAGTTCCAGCTGTTCTGAATTCTTGCCAATGCTTTGCAATGTCAGTAATTTTAATTTTTGCCATTTTAGTGGGTGTGTATTACTATCTCAGGATGGTTTTAATAAGCGTTTCCCTCATAGCCAAAATGTTTAACATCTTTTCATGTGCTCATAGGCCATTTGTTTATCATCATCGGTGAAGTGTTCAAATAATTGTTCAAGTAACTTACACAGTTTTTCTTTTAAATTGGTCTTTTTTCTTTTTGTTTCTGAATTCTAGGAATGACATATTTTTGGGATAAAAGCCCTTTGTCAGAAGGTGTCACCACATGCATTGCCATGTGACAGAAAAGCCAAGGATCCAAGAGTCATTGGCAGCCAGCCCCAGAGTGCCACAGTCTTCTGAGAGAAAACATCACTTTGTTGACACCTCAGTTTTGGATATCCTAGCCTCAAAACCATGAGCCAGTACATTTCCATAGTTTAAGCCAAAATTTAGTTTAAGTTAAAATTAAGGTATTAAAATTAAGGTATTAAAATTAAAATTAAGGTATTAAAGTTAAAGTTAAGGTATTAAAATTAAAATTAAGGTATTTATTTTAGCTGCTGAGAAATTTAAAAAACAAATATATATATATATATATTTTTTTTTTCAGAGTATTCGATTTGTTCTCACATTCTGTCCAGAGAGATATTTCGGGGAGGGATCATATGATACTGTTGTAAAATCCTATACATAGTAAAGATTTATACAGTGAATATATTTGTCATAAGTGTGTAGAAGGAGAAGGAAACCAAAATTCAAGTCTTTGCCCCAAATCCAGTGCTTTACATAATTCAGTAGTCTAATTCCCTTATGAAGAGAGAAACAATATTTGATTTTAAAAGAGAGCATCGGATTCGTACCTGGATTTTGGCACCAAAAAAAAGTGCATAGGAGATTGTTCAGAAGTACAGACTAGGAAATGGGGTAACAATAGATATGCCATACAACAATGGATTTCATAGTGGAAGCTTAGAGAAACTAATTCTTATGAATAACTGAAATATAGTGTATAAATAGACAATGGCAAACATATAAATTCTTGGACAAATCACATCAATTTTTTGGTAGGAGATGATGAGACGTTATTTTCTGTACTCTGTATTAGCCACATCTTTTATTCTTAAGTAGATATCAGTTGAAAAAGATGGTAGGGCAGAAGTTTACCTGCTTTTTTTTTTAATAGTTGTATTGCAATGTTAATTTTTGCAGATTATCTATACAAAATACTTTTAAATTTTTTCATATTTTAATGAAATCTCATTAGAATATTTGCTAGGTTAATAATTCCTGGATCTATATATTTTAAGGATTGCTTCTAGAATTCGAGAAAACACTGTGTAGTAATTGGGAGTAATTCCAAAGCAATATAATATACATTATTTTCCTCTATATTTATAAGCACTAATATAGGAAACTATATTAAATCAAATCACTGGGGACTTAAGTAATATGTATCATATACTCAATGTTTGAATAAGTGTTTACAGATTTTTCTGTAGTGGACTTTGATTTTTTTCTTCGCACATTTTGAAGCTTACTTGATTGTGAATGTGTATGTTAAATTGGGAATTTGATACATACTAATTGAGAGGTTTTAATTTTGATGACCTTCATTTTACCTTTTAGTACACTAAAATAATCTTCTACTTCTAGACTACGTCACTTTACAAAGCCTGCTAAGGATTGACGAGAATTTTTATTTCTTCTCTTCTAGCCCCCTACACTTTACATATTGGTATATTAATGAGGTAGCATACTGCTCTATTTTTAAGTGAAAGAAGGTGATTTCCTTTTCAGTGGGAAGTTTCCTTTAAAAGATTAAATTTAGTTTTTTAACTTGATTTGGTTTCGGAAAAGAATATGTCTCAACCCTTATAGTGAATGATTTTTGAAAAATTCAGTAGCAAATGCAGGATTTCTAACTTTCAAGCAAAGGAAATTCTTTACTACTCAGTCTATTTATTTGAGCAAAAATTGTAGTTCAGTTTTATTTTTTAGTTCTTTCGTTAAATTAAAAAGATATGTAATTCTCTCTGATATCAATGTTACTACAAAATTTGAATTATTTAAGAATTATCAGATTTAAGGAGAGTTATATTGCTAGGTTTCTATCGTTTAAAATGTAACCACTCTCCTAAAGGCTGTGAACAGCAGTGTGAATTGCTGCCATTTTATACAAGGGAATTTGTAATATTGATCCCAATTTTAATACTTGCATTCCCTATAAAACAGCAATTCTAGAAAGTCATCTAACAGAACATTTGTTTATCTGCACAAAATTATTTGCAAAAGGTTCATTGCAGAATCATCTGAAATATTTAAAAAATGGAAAACATCTGCATAGAAACCCCTTGAGGGCAGGGACTGTATCTGTTTAAGCAACCCTCTGGTTCACTGTCTAAAACAGTGTCTGGTATACAGGAGGCACTCACACCAAATGTTGATTGAATGTGTTAACATTGTTCCTAGCATTCTTTGATACTATTATGAATGCAATTACTCTCAATTGCATTTTAACTTGCAATTGTGTATTGCTCATATATTTAGAAATACATCAGTTGTATATTGATCTTGTATGCTGATTTTGGTTTATTTTTCACCGTATCAATAAACACCTTTTTTTAAGTCTTTCTTTTCATAGATATTCCGTCCCTTAAGATAGGCTCTCAGGAAATTAAAAAAATTCATTATAAGAATTCATTCATTTATTATTTAAAGACATGTGCTCTTTTAAAAAATTTAAACAACACAGAGAAGTGTAAAGAAAAATGTAAAAATCACCTCCCATATATAATTCTGACTCTAAATGTGTGTTTCTGAGTGTATGTGTATTGATGTAATCATGGAAAGAGAGATTGTATTTTACATTGATGGACATTTTCATATTTTTTATACCAATAAAATAGATCCATATCATCAATTTTAATGGTTGGCTAATATTCTATGTACTGTATTATTTAATAGAGTATAATTCATTTAATTATCAGTCATCAATGGATTGTTTAAAATTTATAGCCATTATAAATGAGACTAACACAAACATCCTACTGTGTATTACTTTGAGATAACCCTGTGTAGCTCTCTCTTTAAGAGTTAATTTCTAGGAATGTGATTGTTGGTTGCAAGAAATGCTTACACACAATCTGAGTATCCTGCTGAAAGTTTGTAAGAATATATCATTCCACAAATTCTGCATAAAATTTTCCGTTTCACCACACTCTAATGATTTTTTTTCCATTTTTAAAAATCATTTAAATGTATTTAACATTTACAGCCACTTCTGTAATTCTCAAAACATCTGCCCAAATTTCCTGAATTCAAAAGAGAAAAAAATGGAAAAACAAGACAGGCAACAGTCTTAATGCATGTATTGTTTTTGAACAATAGATTCAGAATATTAAGGGATATTAGTGGGTTTTTTTTTTTTGCCATCTCCCTCTTAATGAAGAAATATTTTCTATGGCACCCCTGACAGTTGGCTATCACATTTTTTAGTGAACATCTCCATTGGCAGAAAACTCACCATCCCCAGGAAAATAAATTATTAAATATTTAAATTATTAAAATATTATTTCTTTTGTAATTTCTATGAAATAGATCAATTTCTGAAACATTTTTTATTAGTTTATTTGTTCTATTTATTGCCCTTTCACCTCACAGTTCTTCATATATAAGGAAACATTTGCCATGACTCCATTTTTTTTTTATGGCTCCATTTAATTACCTGTTTCCTGGAAATTTTGTAGCATACTTTTAAGAATATGAAATTCAATTTCTATGCCTATAGCTTAGTAAATCATGCCAAACTCTCCCAGTCTTTTTGCTATATACTGCTAGTAACTTTTAGAAGCTAGGAAGTTTGTACAACATCTGATCTTATTTAAATAAAACAAGGTAGGGTTTTTTTTTTTTTTTTTTTGCCATAGACAGGCTCTGGGAATTGAACCTGGGTCTCCAGCATGGCAGACAAGAATTCTGCCGCTAAGCCACCAGTGCGCCACCCAAGATAGAATTTTAAAGAAATAAAATATTAAAAGATCAACAATTGAATCTGCTTGGGCATAATCTGATTATCTGCAATATAGAACGAGAAGTTATTGTCCCCATCTGGCTAGCACTGTAAGGAGCAAGAACACAAGGTAATGGTGGTTACTGTCTATTAGAAGTACTTCAAACTTGTGTACAGCCTTGCAAATTGTATGTTAAAATGTTAAATTTGTCATATTTTATATTTAAAAATGGATAGTCAGAAAATCGGATAAAATGATAATTCTCTAAATTTTTTAAAAGTTTTTTCACCTGAGAACATTTCACATGACCTTAGGGATATGAGTTCACTTGAGCATTCATTGGTTTTAGTCATGAATTTTTTTTTTTTTTTTAGCTTTGGTATGTAGTTGATGAATCAAGTAATACAACTAAATTTATATTCTACTGTAAAATGAATAATAAAGAATAAACATATGTCTCCATCTCTGTGAAAGTGATTTAAGGTATTTTTGGCTTTTGGAAATTTTTTTAAATGAAAAAAACAGAATGGTCTGACTTCTCAATTTAAAATACATGCTATTTACAAATGCTTATGTTCTTCTTTTTGGGTGTAATAATGGATTTAACCAGGATTGGATGCTAAATTGAACTATAATAGCCTATGGCTTTTGACATATGCTGTATTGTAATTATTGCCTTTTGGCTAAGACTTTTATGCTCCTCACAGCCTTACTGAAACCTATTTTTCAGATCTTATTAAAGTTAAAAAAACATAACCAATAAATATAGCATGAGGTAAATGTGCACATGGCTATCCAAACTGGAAGCAGAACCACTCTTGTACCTATTGTTCATTTACCTTTAAGTGCCTGCAGTGGACAGCTGCTTTTCTTTCTTTTTCATATGTAAATGATGAATATATTACTATTTCACATCTTGACATTGCTTCCCATTATAATTTTTCTTTTCATATTATGCAGTTGATGGGAAGTCAAATTTTCTGTATATGATAGATTCCATCATTTTCTCAGTAATGCATCTCTTGGCAGTGGATATATTACAATAGCACATCCCAGTGGTTGGAACAGAAAGAAATGAAGTTCTAATCTAGACCCAAGATTCTTCATTAAACTATCCATTCCACAAATGTACGTCCTACCCATAAAAAACCAGATATTCCTGAATGTCCTCATTTTATTTGTTCCTATCCCAAACCCTAACAAAACAGGAAAAAAATAATTCTTTAGTGTAAGTATTTAAATGCATATCAATTAGGAGAAAAATTTCAATTTGATTACCAGTATATAAGAGCATGTTTTTTTTTTTTTTCATGGGCAGGCACCGGGAATTGAACCAGTGTCTCAGGCATCGTAGGTAAGAACTCTGCCACTGAGCCACCGTGGCCTGCCCACCATGTGTTTTAACTGTTAATATTTCATTATTCATTAATCCAACAAGGCCATAACTTGGGTCTCACACACTTGAAAATTTTATGAAGCATTTTGGCACAACTTCTTATCAATGGTCTTTTCATGTCATGGTATCACAAGGCAAGGAAAGAATAGATTTTCCATAAAAGTGAATGGGTAAGTGAGAGTTTGAGAATATGAAGCTTGTATTATGTCCTTAGAGTAGATTGGATCATATAGTCTGAGTATGAAAGAATCAAGCAAGAAGACAGGCTATTTCAGAATCACATGCATTTGTAAAATATTCATATAGTGTTTAGTTGCACACTCTTTTAAAGTGTATTAGTCTATTTTTGTCAATCAACTTAATTTCTCCACAAACTCTAACACAGGACTGAGAACTTTTTTAAGTGCTAAAAGGTTTTATGTTAGTGAACTAAAAGCAAATTAATCAGATGGTGTTCTGAGCATTTGATATTATCTTTTGGCCTTTTTCTCAGTAAACTAATTTCTTGTTTTATGGTTCTACATTTTTTTTTTTTTGGTTAAACATAACTATTTAGACTTCTTTCTTCCCTTCCTCCCTCCTCTCCCCATCACCCATGCATGAACCTTCTATTAAAAATATTATATTCTAACTCTCGTTCTTGAAAAATATCAAAACAATAGCAAAGTTACACAGATTTTTTTGTAAAACAGCAGATCTACATTCAATGATACTAAGAACCAGCTTCAAATCTGACTCTCTTCAAATTCTTCTCTGAGATCATACATTTTTTTTCCTCCAAGATTTCTGTCACTTCCATTCCACTCTTTCGGTTGGAAAGATTTCCTGAAGTATAGTCCTTGTTCTATATGTCCACCTATCTTAGCTTCTTTATTTAAAGGAAGTGAAATTTTTAGCAAGGCAAGTAAAAATGATTTGAGTTGCTTTAATTATAGTCGTTAGGAATTCCTCTTCTGTTGACTATGAAGTTTTCCATTATTATTATATTGGGGATGTATTTTGTCATCTTTTCTTGATGAGTTTTGTAGCATTATCAGGATGCACCATTCCCCTATGTATTATTTGGCCACAGACAAGTTTTTCACAATGATATCTATCCTGTTCTCCCTTTCTGTAAACTTTCCAATATGTTTCTACCATCAAGATTGTGAATAAACCACTAGTGCAAAGTGTTAATAATGGGGTGGGGGTATAACAGAACTCTGTATTTTCTGCCTGATTTTTCTTTAAGCCTACAATTTTTCTAATTAAAAAAAAAGATTGTACATAAATAAAATATACACCACTCTTGAAATCTTATGTTACTGTGCTTCCCTTTTCATGTTCTTATTTTTTATTTATCTTGTTCATTTTGATTTGCTTTATTCAGGACATATTGTTCCATTAGTAACTACCAACTTTATATCCTTCATGTCTAAATGTTAGGGAATTCTATGCGAAATATTTGTTATTTTTTCTTTAGTAAAACAATGTAACATCAAGATAATTTAAGTGCACATCATATTTAGTTATCTTCAGGGGCTAAAAATATTGTTTCCCAATCCTTTATCCTTTTATTTTGTATGAGTCACTAAATACTTTCTAACATGGCCATTAATTTTCCA
Organism: Tamandua tetradactyla; assembly: GCF_023851605.1. Taxonomy (NCBI): domain Eukaryota; kingdom Metazoa; phylum Chordata; class Mammalia; order Pilosa; family Myrmecophagidae; genus Tamandua; species Tamandua tetradactyla. The sequence continues at coordinate 120,999,522 of NC_135332.1, forward strand.
TTCCTGTTGATCCCCCATCATGCCTCTCTCTCTCCATAATTACTTGGAAGGCATTTACACCACAGCACATCTGACTTCTGAAGAAAGGTGCTTATGATATGACTCCAGCCTGGGCAAGACACCACTATTTCTGTGCCCTAATTCTTATGCATACTTGGCGATTATAACCTTATGATTCCAGAAATTTGGCAAAACCATTTGACTTTGTCATTCCATTTCATGTAGATTTTAAAGTTGTTGACTGTTTTCCTGTTGGACTTTATATCAGTTTTTACAGTCTCTGAACAGATTCTTTCCATTGGCCAGATTCTTCTCCCCCAATTTTGTATAAACTCAAGATAAATCTTGCATTACTTAAAATCATATATACATTTAAGTCCCAATCTTGGGTAAAAAAATCATATTACTAGACCTTGATTTTTTCATGTATAAAATGAAGATTTGAAAGCAATCATTTCCTACCAATAAGATACAAAGAGGCTTAACTTAGATTTATTACAATTTTTACAAAATTCCCTTATGTTTTTTTGTTTGTTTGTTTGGTTTCTTTTGCATGGGCAGGCACTGGGAATCAAAGCCAGATCTGCAGCATGGAAGGTGAGAATTCTGCCACAGAGCCACTGTCGTACCGCCCTCCTTTATGTTTTTAATGATTATTTTTTAAATGTTTTATTGAGCTATAATATATATACCATAAAACTTACTGCTTTAAAGAATATAATTTAGTCATTTTAGTATATATTCCAGAGTTGATCAGCCATCACCACTATCTTGTTTCAGACCATTTAATCATTTCAAAAAGAAATCCCACATTCATTTGCAGTCACAGCTATTTCGTCTCTCCCCTCAATACCTACAAACCTGTTATCTACTTACTGTTTCTATTGATTTATCTATTCTGGATATTTCATATAAAAAATAAATCACATAAAATGTGGTCTTTAGTGACTGACCTCTTTCACCCAGGATATTGTCAAAATTCATCCGTTTTGGAGCATTTAACAGGATTTCATTCTTTTTATGGCTAAATGATATTCCACTGCATGAACATACCACATTTGATTTATTCATTCATCAGTTAATTGGAAATGCTGGTTGTTTCCACTTCTTGGATATTATGAATAATGCTGCTTTGAACAGAACTTGTATACAAAATTTTGTGTGGACATATGTTTTTATTTCTCTTGGGTATATACCCAGGATTTGAATTGGTGGGTCATATGCTAACTCTATGTTTAACACTTTGAGGACTTGCCAGACTATTTTTCAAATGATTGTACCATTTTCCTATCTCACCTGTAATGAATGAGGGCTGCAATTTCTCTACATCTTCACTGACAGTACTTATTGTCTGTCTTTTTTGTTTCAGCCATCCTAGAATTGATATTTATGGTTTTGATATTGTGGTTTTGATTTGCATTTCTCTAATGCCCAATGAGATTAAGCATATTTCATGAGCTTATTGGACATGTATATTTTTTGGAAAAATGTCTATTCATATCCTTTCATCTTTTTTAAAAAGTGGGTTATCTTTTTATTGTTAAGTCTTAAGGGTTCTTTATATATTGTGGATACAGGTTTCTTTTCACATATTTGATGTGCAAGTCTTTTCATTTTCTTGATGGTGTCTGTTAAAGAAAAAAGTTTTTTTCATTTTATGAAGCTCAAGTTATCTATTTTTCTTTTTTCCATTGTGCTTTTGGCATTATTTCTAAACAACCATTGCCTAGCTCAGGGTCAAATATTTATGTTTATGTTTTCTTCTAAGCTTTTGAAGAGCTAGTGCTTATATGTAGATCTATAATCCATCTCTTGCATATGGATGCGCAATTTCCTCATTAACATTTGTACTGTTCTAGTTTGCTAGCTGCCAGAATGCAATATACCAGAAATGGGTTGGCTTTTTAAAAGGGGAATTTAATAAGTTGTAAGGTTTACAGTTCAAAGGCTGAGAAAATGTTCCAGTTACATCAAGTCTATAGAAATGTCTAAGCTAAGGCATCCAGGTAAAGATATCTTGATTCAAGAAAGCTGATGAAGGTCAGGGTTTCTCTCTTAATTGGAAAGGCACATGGCAAACATGGCATCATCTGCTAGCTTTCTCTCCTGGCTTCCTGTTTCATGAGGTTCCCCGGGAAGCATTTTCCTTCTTTATCTCCAAAGGTTGCTGGGTGGTGGACTCTCTGCTTCTCATGGCTATGCTGTTCTGCAGCATTGTCATCCTTTTCTGCTTTTTTCCAAATTTCTCCAAAATATTTCCTCTTTTATAGGATTCCAGTAAAGTAATCAAGAACCACCTACAATGGTTTAACAACCAATCTTGATTAAGTCACATCACCAGGGAGATAATCTAATTAAAGTTTCAAACATATAGTACTGTATAGGGATTAGGAGAAACAGTTGCTTTTACAATATGGGATTATGATTAGAACATGGCTTTTACAACATCCTTTCAAACCGGCCCATGTACAAAAGACAACTCTTCCCGCATTGCATTGTCTTGTCATGTTTGTTGAAACTCAATGGACTATTAATGAGTGGATTTACTTATGGACTCTCAGTTCTATTTCAGTGATCTATATGCCTATCCTTATGCCGGTATCACACAGTTTAGATTACTGTAACTTTGAAATAAGTTTTCATATTGGAAAGGGCAAATCCTCCAAATTTTTTCTTTTTCAAAAGTGTGTTGGCTATTCTAGGTCTATTAGTTGTCTTAAGATGTGATAAATATGCCGCTGGGACCATTTGTTCTTAAGTAGCATTCTCTTACCATTATTATAAGCTGTGGTTTATGTTTTTAAAACTTGAATTATTTTTGCAGTTGCTAGCACTCTATCTTTCAGGAGTTTTAGAAACTCACAAACTTTCTGCATATGTGTGCAGAATAATTATTGGCTTAGCTTCTCAAGAAGCACAGTATTGGCTTTCTAGAATTGAAGATCCCCGTGCTTGTTTCACATATCAAGGTTCATCTGAGAAGGCCACAAAGCACATGCTGCTATTTGGGATCACTTAAAATTATGATTCACATTTTTTCTAATTTAGTAGGAATAAAAGATAAGAGGAGAAACCAATTTGTTGGACTCTTCTTGTGATGGCCTAGCTTCAGATATCTTGGTAAAACACTATAAGAAAAAATAGCTCTGCCTTAGAAAGATGGAGAATCATGGTTATTATGAATTTTAATTATTGTTTCTTTTATATTTTAAAATTATGCCTGCCCATGAGAAAAACAAAAACAAAACAAACAAACAAAAACACATGATTATTAGTCTGGTCTTAATATAAAGTTTTATAAAAAGTTCTTATTCATCTGAATAGTCTGTCTAGAAAACAAATATCTTACATCAAAATAATATCCTTGTTAATATCTTTGCCTTCTCATCCTTTATTTAAGAAGACAAGTCTTCTCACTGTTAAGGGTAAAACTGTTACAAATAATTTGTTCTTTCATCTTGTGTAAGTAAGATGCTAAAATAGTTTAACCTATTGCATAGGAGGTGTTTGGGAAGTATTGCAGTGGTTAAAAGAGATTTTCTATCCCACTGCTGTTTAAATTTGTAGAGGTGTTCTGGTTTGAAAGGATTATGTGCCCTAAAAAGTCATGCTTTAATCCTGATCCAATCATGTGGGAACAACCTTTTCTTTTAATCCCTATTCAATAATGCAATCTGGAATCTTTTTATTAGATTATAAATCCTGAAACTTAGCCTAGCCTTTCCAGAACATAAGATAGTTCCAAATCCCTACCCCACGTTAGTGACAGACCCTTCCAATATGAAAAATTTAGAATTGCCATAGCCCAAACAACCCCAAAGAGAGGTATGGAAAGATCAAAGGTGATGGTGGAATTCTACATAAAGATAGGACTTAACAAATGAATATGAATGCTGAATCATTAAATTGGTATCTCTTTTAGTCTCCAGTATTTTAGAGCAGCTAGAAGTAAAAATCTAAAATTGTGAAATTGTAACCCATGTCAAAGTCTGAATATATGTTCTACAAGTAATTGTGGTGCTCTATTTTGAAATTTATAGCCTTTTTGTATATATGTTATTGTTCGCAAAAAAAAAAAGAAGGGAAAAAAGTCGATTGTTATGACCAAAAAAGTATTTAAGCCCTCTAGCCTCCTTACTCTGGAACAGCTAGAAGGAAAAAATATGAGAGGATCATATGGTAGCCCATGACAAACTCTGGGATCTGTAACTACATGTTGAAGAGTGCTTTGAAAACTATTGCTTTTTAATCTCTTTGTTTTGTATATATGTTATATTATACAACAACAACAAAAAATATATAAAAAGATTATAATGAATTATTTAAAAATTTACCTAATATTGATGTGTGTTGTTTTACTAGACTCCCATTAAGTAGATTATCTATAAGTGCTGAAGGTTGGGAAACATTGTCCTGGAGATTGAAGAGAACATTTAACAAATAATAAAAATTCTCTATATTTTTCAGGCAAAATTTTATGGCACAGAAACCATGTGATATTTTACAGTGACTTGAAAATTGTTTTCTGTAATTATTGAAGCTAAAATGACCAAGGCAGAGATAAATATCCCATAAAAGCTCATATACAGATATATTTTGCCTTTGTTTCTGCTGTTCTGATTGCTCTAAAGGGCTTTTACTAAAATTGATTTTTCTAAATGAAATGCATCACAGAAAAAGTGTCTGGCGAATAATGTTAATAACACTTTATGGAGTTATCTTGGGACAAGCAGTTCTCTAACACTTATTTGCCCTTGAGATTAAGAAGAAATCATATCTCTAGTGCTTATAATAAGGAGCTAATTTAACTGAGTTCAAGTTAGCTGTGAACAAATGGATTAACAAGCACCTCATTAAAATTTTAATTTGCATTTCATTTATCACATTTAATAGAATCAACTCTGTTGTTCCAGGTTAGGAAAAAGCATTAATTTTCAAGGATAACTTTGGATACTATTAATTTTAACTGTTTTTATTGTTGGTTTTCATAGTTGCCATAATTATGTACTCTATGTAGTATGGAAATATAAGATGCATAATATAGAATTTTGCTCTTAAAAACCATTTCATTATCCAACAAATTAAAAATATTTATGTTTGTTTAGCTTGTAAATTGTCCTGACACTGTAAGAATGCTTAATTAAGGTAATTTAAGAACTTTGGTCTTTTCAGCTTATACCTAGACAGTTTTACGTATATTTTTTGTTTCTGGAGCAAGAGTCTGGATTTCCATTGATAATGTTTTGACTTCTGCCTTTTACTACTCACACTACTTTTTTCTTTGTCCCTTAAGCAATTCTGTTCCCTAATATGACTATATTCTCATTATGTCTTTACAAAGGATTTGTGAATTATTGGTAAAGAGCATTGGCAGAATAAGAAAATTGCAACGCTATCAGGAAAATTATTCCATATCTGAATATATTTACTAAAATACCAATGAACAGGGGCTGATGAAAACATGTTACAGTACACATGTTAACTTAGCAAGGGAAAAGATACACTTGGTATCATTGTGCATATTAAAACTCTTTTCCTTAAAATCTTTCCCCTAAAGCAAAGCAGGTGATTACTTGAATAGGATTGAAAGGATATTCTTACCTTTAACTCTTTGATCTGTCTTTAAGTTTGACTTGTAATTATAATGCTGAACTCTGCTGGTTCATATGAAATAATTGATGGCTTTGATCCATTTTCTAATGCCTGTCAGAATGACCTGATATACTTTAAGGCACAGGTATAATGGACCAGAATATATATACATATATGTATTCTGTTTTTAGAATAGGTATCCTGTCAAGGTATTTTTCAGATAATATCATCAAAATAATAAAAAGTAATATTTCCCTAAAATGAGACAAGTTATCTAATTTTAATGACAGCTACTGTTAATGTCAGGTACCCAGATTTAGTTTATAATGCTTAGACATTACAGCAATCTTTCTTCTCTTTTACTAATTATTTCAAGAAAAAGAAGTAAAAGCATTAAGAATGGGCACAAAAGGCAGCTATATTGGATCTTTTCTGTAAAGCAAATAGCTTTCAAATCATTCCATTAGCTGTCATCAGAGTACAAAAAGAATTAATAAAAATGACATAAATTTTAAGGGTCTGCCAAAACCTCACAAGAGAAAGTAATCTCATCACAGAAAGAGAAAGTGAGGGTATTTCCCTAATTCCATAAAGGGATGTCTCTCTTATCCTATGCACCTGTATTTATGTTATAAAGGATTATACATAAAATACCAGTTTTAAATTATACTGGTACACTCATTGCAAGAAACTAATCTATCTGATTTCACCAGTTAAAGTGAAACAATGCATTCCCATACATTTCTTATTTACCTGAGTTATTCCTTTTTTTTTTTTTTTAACAGATTCTTTTAGCTTATTTTCTTGTTTTTGGCTATTTTTCAGTATAATATTTGAAAATGTTAGCATCACAATGCACAATTAGATTGAAAACCAAAAATAAGAGTTGGGGAAGATATATAAGATAAGGTATTTTTTCAGGATGTCTTTAGAAATTTTTATTTTAATATCATTTATTGTACCATTGTTTTTGAGTATCTACTGAAAAATAAGGCATTTAGATTTACTTAAGAGTCTTCCAACCCTGCATCATCTTGTTAGATACTATTTGATAACTGTTAACCCTAATGATATACACAGGGGTAAATATTACCTCTATTCTATAAAAGAGTTAATGACACAGACTGATGAGGTTTTCAGGTTCACAAAGCTAGTAAGTTAGGAGGTCAAACCTAGAACCTGGGCCTCTGTGCTGGTTTGAAATGATGTATGGACCCTAGAAAAACCATATTTTAATCAAAATCCCATTTCATAAAGGCAGAATAATCTCTATTCAATACTGTATCTTTGAAACTGTAATCAGATCATCTCCCTGGAGATGTGATTTAATCAAGAGTGGTTGTTAAGGTGGATTAGGTGATGGCATGTCTTCACCCATTTGGGTGGGTCTTGATAAGTTTCTGGAGTCCTATAAAAGAGGAAACGTTTTGGAGAATACGAGATTCAGAGAGAGCAGAGCAGAACGACATAGCCACGAGAAGCTGAGTCCACCAGCTAGCGACCCTTGGAGATGAAGAAGGAAAGCACCTCCCAGGGAGCTTCATGAAACAGAAAGCCAGGAAAGGAAGCTAACAGATGATGCCATGTTCACCATGTGTCCTTCCAGATGAAAGAGGAACCCTGACTGTGTTCACCATGTGCCTTCTCACTTGCAAGAGAGACCCTGAACTTCGTCGGCCTTCTTGAACCAAAGTATCTTTCCCTGGATGCCTTTGATTGGACATTTCTATAGTCTTGTTGTAATTGGGACATTTTCTTGGCCTTAGAACTATAAACTGGCAACTTATTACATTCCCTTCTTTAAAAGCCATTCTGTTTCTGGTATATTGTTCTGGCAACTAGCAAACTACAACAGCCTCTAACAACCTCTCCAGGGCCCGTCTCAATATTTTACGTCTCCCGTCCTACTACGTTCTGTGCAAAGCACTGTGAACCTCAAACTCTGTTCGAGGTAAGGAGGAAAATATATTAGAGCTATTTTCCGTTCCCCATTTGTTGGCTTGGGATATGTTAGTGAATAAAACAAACGCTTTGTCTTTGTGAAGCTCATATTATAGCAGAAAAAACCTAGCAATTAAAAAGAAATATAAAAATAAAATTAACTAACTGACTAACTAAATAAATAAAATTCTATAAAAACAGATAATCAGGTCATGAATAATTGGGAGTGCTAGGGTTGAGGTGAGGGGAACATATTGCCTTTGTCGAAGTTTACTACTTTTGCTTGGGAAGGAGTGTCACTCTCTATATGCCTCCTTGTGATACACATACACACATATATACATACATACATAAACCTCCATGTTCATAAAGATAATTATTACACCTAATGATAAATCATATATATATATATATATATATATATATATATATATAAATATTTACGTAGGTATGTCATTCAATATATATTAAAATTACATCCTTAATTGCAAATAATTCTGACAATTTTCAAGAAGTACCTGATTATTTTCCTAAAGTTATTATCTTTACTAGCCATATACTTTTGCTTACTATATACTATATGATCTAAGAGCTTAAAAAGCATCTATTTGGAAGCATCACTGAGTGAATTATGTGAGGGTCCATCTCGTTGAGATTTTTCAATTTTATGCTGTTTATCAACAAGTTATTTTGGAGCTCCTTGAGTATGATTTTATTATTTCAGATCTTGCTACTTGATAATGTGGTACATTTAAATGTTTTCCTTATGCTATTTATACTCTTTTTGTATCTTTCTACCTTTCTCCCTTTCCATGTTTTAGCCTGAATATTTTCTTTTGACCTATTTTCAAGTTTGCAAACCTTTTATGCCATGTCTAGCCTACTGTTATATGTGCTGAATTCTTAATTTCAATTTCTAATTAAAATATTCTCATATGATGTGCTGATGAAAGAGGGCCAAGAAAGTTGGACAAATTAAACATACACTAGAATACTACTTCTTAATTGTTTATTGGATCTCATTTAATTCTTTAATGAAAGAATTAAAGATTCCAATGAAATCTCTTTACCCTCAGAAAAATGTATATCATACATACATAGCAAATTTGCATGCCACTTGAGGGAATTACTGACGTCCTGAAAGTATGGGTTTCTAGGTTGCAATGCTATGCATAACAGGAGAGAAAATGTATGATGGGGCAAGGTTATTGAGACAGAAAGAGACTTTAGGATCCAGAACAATGATGAGGCATTCTGTATGGAATTGAAGGAGGGTCTGTAATTCTTTCTCTTGTAGCATTAAGTGCTTGTGGAAACCGTGAAGATATATATATACAAGCTTTCTGAGTAGTTCACGAAGATTTTAAATGTACTCCAGCTTTGGAAAGGTGAGTGGATGATTTGAACTTTCTTTCAAGTGTAGGGTTTGGAATTCCCAAAACCTGCAATCTGCTTCGTAACTAATCTAATCAGATATAGTCATTTTCTTCTTTATGCTTCAAGGAAAATCTACAGATGCCTCTGCTATATCAATTATCATCATGTGCTATCTATGCAGAATATTTATTCATTTATGTCCCACCCTTTTGCAAATAAAGAGGCAGGTGGATGAAAATTGTCACATTTTATTGTCATAATTTGCTTCTATCTGGCAAGTAGTTGACAGCAGATCTCTATACCATGTATTTTTTCTCATTTGCTAAATATGTATTGAATCAATGAGCTAAACTACTTTTTTTCAAGTTGCCATGTTGCAACCACAATAAGAAATCTGTTACACATGTAAGTGATCTCTAGGAAACTCAATACAGCAGACCTTGAACTACAATTGGAGGTTGAAATTTAATGCTTGATCTTTACTCTTACCTATAAGAAAATGTGACAAAATGTAGGCTGATTACCCTCTGAAATTAAATACAAACTTTTCTAGATGTGACTTGCATTAATTAATAGTGATATTGATGATAATTACTATCCTAACAGTGCCAAACTCGTGGCTAGTAATACTTATGTATACACAATATACACATATCTCTAGCTGCTGAGACCAGCTCAGCATGAGGGGTCAAGGAAGGAACCACAAATCTGAAAAAATATGACACTCACACAGAAGAGTCTTTTAAGATGAGAGCAGGGGACTCATGTGTCAAAGGACTAGAGTCTTGATCCTGAGTTCTGCATCGTAATTATTGAGGAGCTTCAAAATAGAAAGTATCTTTCAAGGTTGTTTGTAAGTTGTCTTTCGCCAGAACCACCACATCAACATTGATCTCAGGCATGCCATACAAGGTTCAGATGTTTCCTTCTGCAAATAATCATGTGCTTGCCAGGACAGTGTTCAGCCCTGGCAGAACCTGGTGTTTCGAGGTCCACAGCTTTATCTGCATTATGGAAACATTCTGATCTTCGGCTATTTTCCCACATCTATCTACATATTTTCTTCTTAGTAACAACACAGGGCAGGTATTATTTCATTTTTCAGAGAATAGAAAACGGAGTTGGTAGAGCATATGTAATTTATTTAAATCCATCTATTTTGAAAGTGGCACAACAGTAATAGACCAAAAATCCTTATCTACTGGACAAATTCTCTTCCCACAGCTCCCATAAAACATGCTAAAGGAGCAAGCTGTCTTTTTCCAATTGGAGCCTGAATCAGAGAGAATGATTTTCATTCTAACAAAATATTTTTCATTTCAGTTTCATACTGAAATGTCTAAGTATGAAAGACATTTTCATACTTAGTGTGCCATTCTCCTTGACTCTGAACCACTTTCTTAGACAATGATACATTTTTTTAAACTTTTTTTTATGGTATAGTATAACATATATACAAAGTAAAGAAATAAAAAAAGGAATAGTTTTCAAAGCACCCTTCAACAAGTGGTTACAGGACAGATCCCAGAGTTTGTCATGGGCTACCATATGATCCTCTCATATTTTTCCTTCTAACTGTTCCAGAATCTAAGAGGCTAGAGGGCTTAAATACTTTATTATCACAATCAACTTTTTTTTTCCTTTTTTGTGAACAATAACATATATGCAAAAAAGCTATAAATTTAAAAGCATGGCACCACAATTAGTTGTAGGACATATTTCAGACTTTGACATGGGTTACAATTTCACAATTTTAGGTTTTTACTTCTAGCTACTCTAAAATACTGGAGCCTAAAAGAGATATCAGTGTAATGATTCAGCATTTATATTCAGTTGTTAAGTCCTATCTTCTATGTATAATTCCACCATCACCTTTGATCCTTCCATTCCTCTCTTTGGGGTTGTTTGGGCTATGGCAATTCTTAATTTTTGCTATTGGAAGGGTCTTTCACTAATAAGCAATAGGGAAATGGAACTATTTGATTTTCTGGAGGGACTGGGCTAGGTTTCAGGACTTATCTGGACCAGGGACCCACTGGAGGTTGTAAGTTTCAGGAAAGTTACTCTAGCGCATGGAACCCTTATGGAATCTTATATATTGTCCTAGATGTTCTTTAGGATTGGCTGGAATGATCCTGGTTGGGGGTTGACAGGTTATGATAGGTAGCAAGATGTACCTGAAGCTTGCATAAGAGCAACCTCCAGAGTAGCCTCTCGATTCTATTTGAACTCTGTCTGCCATTGATACTTTATTAATTACACTTGTTTCCCCCCCACAATGATACATTTTGATATGTTTATTGTAAAATTGTCATATTGAGATACACCCTAATTAAAATGTTATCCAAAAATAGTCATAAATTCTCTTGACTCTGTCAAAATTATGAAAAAAAAGGCAATTTCCTAAAATACAAATAAAAACATTGTGAAGGATCTGAGATTTGACTACTTGGAAGCTAACAATTTAGCCTACTGTAGTTTGATATCTACTCACAGAAGACTTGAGACTCCTGGGTCAGAGACAAAGAAATTTATTACCCATGTTTTAGCAAGCAGCCTGAGCATTGGCATGGGTTTCCCTTCCGCCTAAGTTCCATGGAGTAATGTGATGGACTCAGAAGAATGCCTGTACATGCAGTAGTTTATATTACAGGAGATTTAGAGAGAAAACCTGATCTTAGGGAATCCAAATTTTTATACTGGGTAGTATGTTTCTTTTGCTCTGAAGGTCGATGTATCTCTTTCAGGACTGTAAGCAACCTGTCCTTTGCTCTGGAAGGAGAGAATATATCTTCCAAGACTGTTCGCTATATAAAAAGCATCCTTGAAAAGAAAGTCCAGAGCAAAAACCTTGGAACAAAAGGCAATGAATGCCTTACTTCACAGGACATGCAAAAAGAGACCCATGGAGGACTGTCTTCCAACTGATTACTAAAGGTTCATCTTTCTTTGCAAACACTGAATATTTTGCTGAGAACTTTTTCCATTTTAGTTGCTTGGTATATGATGCCACTTTTTTTTTTTTTTGCTAGAGACACATATTTTGATCTTATTATGCTGTGGGTATGATTATCAGATGAGTCATAATTTTTGGTATGATATGATCACCAATTTAAATAGGGGCAACTCTTATTTCTATTTAATTATGTATAATTACCCTTGGAAAATTGTATTGAAAGACTAACTGTACATTGGTGTGTCACTTAATTACATATCAGTAGTGATATGAAAAATTCAAAATAGTCTATAAAAGCTTCTCAAACAAAACAAAACAAAACCCAAGACCTACATTTCTCACTCAAGTATTGCCAAAATCAAGAATTTTGGATCATCAAGTTTTGTATATGTAAACTTAATTTGCTGTTACTTAAACCAAGTAACTGGCCTTTGCTTCCAGTTTGTCTCTTGCGTAAGTTATGGGGAACCTCAAGTGCCAATCAGTCACTCCACTCTAAAGCCCTATTTCAAACTCAATTGTAGTTCTTGAGAGCTTCTTTCTTTCATGGAGGGAGGTCTAAGATTCAGCATGCTTTCTCCTTTTTTCTGTATTATGCACTCATCCATTTCATGCCTGTATTTTTTTTTTCCAATTCAAACCTTATTGCAGAATGTAAAGCTAGCCCCTTCACTTTCCTCTTCTTAGCTACTTTGAAAAACAAGCAGAGACATATTTTACTATTGGAGGATTTTCTTCATTTGAGAAGATGTAGGTGCATAGAAATGTCTGCCATAAAATACAAAGTTCCCATATTATTATTAACACTTGAATTAGTGTGGTATATTTAATGCAATTCATGAAAGAATATTTTTGTAATTGTACTATTAACTATAGTCCATCATTTATAACAGGGCTCACTGTGTTTATAGTCTTATTGTTATTATTTTTAAAAATTTATTATAGTAACATATATACCGCCTAAAATTTTCCCTTTAACCACATTCACATACATAATTCAGTGCTGTGAATTACATTCACAATGTTGTGCTACTATCAATACCATTCATTACCAAACTTTACCATCAGCCCGAAAAGAAACTGTGTACAACGCAAGCATTAACTCCTCATTCCCTACCCTAAACCTGGCCATTAGTAAGCTATACTCCTGAATTTGTTTATTCTAATTATTTCATATCAGTGAGATCATACAATATTTGTCCTCTTCTGTCTTATTTCACTCAACATGATGTCTTCAGTGTTCATCCATGTTGTCAAGTGATTCAGAACTTCATTCCTTGTTATGGCTGAATAATATTCCATTGCATGTATATACCACATTTTATTTATCCATTCATTGGTTCATGGACAATTTTATTGCTTCTACCTTTTGGCAACTGTGAATACTACCACTATGAATATCGGTGTGCAAATATCTGAGTCCCTGCTTTCAGTTATTTGGTGTATATACCTAGACGTGAGATTGCCAGGTCATATGGCAATTCTGCTCTTTCAAAGGAAATGCCATACTGTCCTCCACAGTGCTGCACGATATTACATTACCACTGGCTGTGAATGAGTGTTCCTATTTACCCACATCCTCTCTAACACTTGTAATTTTCTGTTCTTTGATTAGTAGCCTTTCTAGTGAGTGTAAATGGTGTTCATTCCCAGTAGTTAATGATATTGAGCATCTTTTCTTGTGCTTACTGGGTTTTTGTTTATCTTTTTTTTTTGAAAGATGTCTGTTCAAGTCCATTGCCTATTTCTTTTTTAATTGGGTTGTTTCCCTTTTTATTATTGAGTTATAGGATTTCTTTATATATTCTGGATATTAATCCCTTATCGGATTTGTGGTTTCCAAATATTTTTTCCTGTTACATAGTTTGTCTTTTACTTCTATGATGAAGTCATTTGATGCACAGAAGTTTTAAATTTTGATGAGATCCCACTTATCTTTTTTTTTTTTCTTTTGTTAATTTTGCTTTGGGTGTAAAGTCTAAGAAACCATTACCTAATACAAGATCTTGGAGACAGTTCCCTCCATTTTCTCCTAGGGCTTTTGTAGTCCTGGTTCCTATATTTAGATATTTGAATTTGCATTGATTTTTGCATATGGTATGAATTAGGAGCCCCCCTCATTCTTTTGCATATGGATATTACCATTTGTTGAAGAGATTATTCTTTCCCAATTTGACTGGATTTAACAGTCTTGTAAAAAAACTAATTGGCCACAGATGTGAGTGAGGGCCTACTTATGAAGTCGCAATTCAATTGCATTGGTCTATATATCTATATTTGTGCCAGTATCATGCTCTTTTGACCACCGTAGCTTTGTATTAAGTTTTAAAGCCAGGAAGTGTGGGTCCTCCAACTTTGTTCTTCTTTTTCAAGACAGATTTGACTATTTGTGGCCCCTTAACCTTCCAAATAAATTTGATGATGGGCTTATCCATTTTTTTCAAAGAAGGTTTTGGAATTGTGATTGGGATTGCATTGAATTTGTAAATCACTTTGGGTAGAATTGCCATCTTAACAATATTTAGTCCTCCAATCCATGAGCATGAATGTCCTTCCACTTATTTAGATCTTCTTTGATTTCTTTAAAAAAAAAAGTTTTTTAGTTTTCTGTGTATAAGTTCTTTATAAACTTGGTTAAATTTATTTGTATATAGTTTATTTTTCTGGATACTATTGTAAATTGAATTCTCTTTTTTTGTTTTGTTTTCCTTCTCAGAGTGCCCATTAATAGTAAATAAAAACATCATTGGTTTTTTCATATTGATCTTGTACCTTGCCACTTTGTTGGATTTATTTCTCAGTTATAGTAGCTTTGCTGTCAATTTTTGAGTATTTTCTATATACAAGATCATGCCATGTGTAACTAGGGGAAGTTTTACTTCTTCCTTTGCAAACTGGATTCCTTTCATTTATTTTACTTGACTAATTTTGCTGGCTATAATTTTCATTGTTATTCACAATGGTGACAGTGGACATCATTGTCTTCCTCCAGATCTTAGAGGGGAAGCTTTCAGACTTTCACCAATGATTATGATAATAGCAATGAATGTTTCATATATGTCCTTTATCATATTGAGGAAGTTTCCTTCTATTCCTATTTTTCTAACTATTTTTATCAAGAAAGGATGCTGGATTTTTGAAGATGTCTATATACATTCACTCTGTTAATGTGGTGTATTACATTAAATGATTTTCTTATGTAGGATCCCCCTTGCATGCTTGGAATAAATCACACTTGATCATGGTGTGTAGTCCTTTTAATGTTATGCAGGATTCGATTTTCTAGTATTTTGTTAGGGAATTTTGCATCCATTTTCAAAAGGGATATTGGTCTGTAATTTTCTTTTATTTTAGTATATTTTTCTAGCTTTTGTATTAAGGTGATGTTGGCTTCATCAAATGAAATAGGGAGTATTTCCTTCTCTTTAAATTTGGAAGAGTTTAAGCAAAATTGTAATTCATTCTTCTTAGAATGTTTGGTAGAATTCCCCCTGTGAAGCCATCTTGTCCTGTGCCTTACTTTGTTGGGAGGTATTTGCTTATCAATTCAATTTCTTTATTTGTAATTGATCTGTTGAGTTCTTCTATTTCTTCTAAAGTTAGGTTTTGTTTTGTGTTTCTAGGAATTTGTCCATTTCATTAGATTGTCTAATATTGGAGAATTTTAATAATGATTACAGTGCAGAAAGTAACAGATTTATGAAATCATTCAAAGAAAGAAGTTGCAAAGTTTCAAATATCTGATGAAGTTGCGTGGGAAGGCACCAGGAATCGAACCTGGGTCTTTGGCATGGCAGGCAAGAACTCTGCCTGCTGAGCCACTATGGCCCATCCAAGCAATGATTTTTTTTTTGCTTATTGTTTTGAGGGTAAGAGAAGTCCAAAATTGAGGCATCAGCAAGGTGATACTATCTCCCAGAAGACTGTAGCTTTCTGGGGCTGGCTGCCAGAGATCCTTGCTTCTTGGCTTTTCTATCACATAGCGATGTCCATGATGGTATCTTCTCCTTTCTCTTCCAGGTTCCATTGACTTTCAGCTTTTGACTGCTACTGATAATTTCTCTCTTTTTTTGCCTTTTAGTCTGCTTATAAAGAACTTCAGTAATCCAGGTTAAAGTGCAACTTGATTCAGCTATTCCACACCTTAACTGAAGTAAAATCTTGAAGAGCTCTTATGTATAATGCATCCTTACCCACAGGACCAGGAGATGTGACAAGTATGTGCCTTTGAAGAGGATGTGATTCAATCCCCAACACTCAATGAGGACAACTATTTCCACAAAATATTTACCAGTGGAGCATAACACATGGTAGGCATTCAATGTTTGCTAAATGAATAAGAGAATACCTCTTTCCAATAATTATCTCTACTGGTGCCAGTCTCACACTTATGTTTCAATCCAAGCAATTCATTTGCTTCCCTGCCCACTACCTCTGGACTTTTACTTATGCCCTTTCCTTGTTAGGGAATATAAGGGAACATAACTAAAAGTCAGGGAAGCCCTGCTTCCTCCATGAAACCTTTACTATCAGTCTTCCACCTCCACCATTAATATGTTGGAAGGATGATCCCAGTGAATCCCGTGTAGGTACTTCTATTATCAGACTCAAAACACATTTTATAATTTTAAAAATACTTTTGTAAAAACCTCTTTATTGTAATAACATATATACAGCTAAAAATTTCTCATTTTAATCACTTTCAGGGGCACAGTTTAGTGGTTTAATTACATTCAAAACATTGTGTTACCATTACTAACATTCATGACCCCAACTTTTCATCACCTCAAAGAGAGAGTCTGAACCTATTAAACAGTAACTTTGCCCTCACATCCTCCTGTCCCTGTATGCAGGTTTGAAAATATCTTCTACAGACAGCCGTTTCTTTGAATCCTAATACAGTATTGCAGGATAGAAACGTGATGAGATTATCTCCACAGTGATGTGACACACCCAATTGTGGGTGTGACCTTTGATAGATAGAGATGTGACGCCACCCATTCCAGGTGGGTCTTGATTAGTTTACTGGAATCCTTAAAAAGAAGAAACACTTTGGAGGGAGTCAGAAGTGACAGAAGACTCAGAGCCAACAGAGAGAGAAGATGTAGATGCTTGGAGAGCAGTTGCTTCAGAAAACAGAAACTTGAAGCCCAACAGATGTTGCTATGAGATGTTAAGCAAGCTAGAACCTGGAGAGAGCCAAGGGAAGACAAGAGATGAAAGCCAGTCTCAGAGAAGCAAAGTGAGGAACCCCCAGAGGAAAGAAGCTGGAAACAAATGGGCCCAGGAGCAAAGGACCAGCAGCTGTCAGCCATGTGATCACCCAGATGACGTAGGTATTCCATCGGCTTCTCTTGAGTGAAGGTAACCTCTTGTTGGTGGTTGCTTGCACTTCCTCAGAACTGTAAACTTGTAGCTTATTAAATTCCCTTTTTAAAAGTCATTCCATTTCTGGTATATTGCATTCCAGCAGCTTACAAACCAACACACCCTGGCCCTAGGTTACCTGTAATCTGTTATCTCTTTCTATGAAATTTGCTTATATTAGATATTTCATATAAATTATATTATGGAGTGTGTTTGTCTTTTTGAGTTTGACTTATTTCACTCATTATGATGCCTTCAATGTTCATGTATGTTGTACTGTGTGCCAGAACTTCATTCCTTTTTATGGCTGAATAATATTCCACTGTGCATTATACCACATTTTGTTTATCCATTCATCTGTTGATGAGCACCTGGGTTGCTTCCACCTTTTGGCTAACATGAATGTTACTATAAATATTGGTGTACGAATATCTGTTCAAGTCTGTTTTCAATTCCTTTAAGTATATACCAAGAAGTGGGATTATTGGTTTATATACTTGTTCTATGTTCAACTTTCTGAGAAACCACTAAATTGATTTCCACAGTGGCTGCAACATTTTAGTGCCAACAACAATGTATCAAGATTTCCAGTTTCTCCAGATCCTTTCTATGTCCAGTTGTTGTTTTTTTTACCAATATCCATCTTACTGGGTGTAAAGTTGTATCTCATTGTGGTTTTGACATGCATTTTCCTGATTACCAAATGACCATCTTTTCATGGTCGCAATAGCCAATGTGATTATTGGCTATCTGTATATCTCCTTTGAACAAATGTCTATTCAAGTCCATAAGCAGTTTTTTTAATTGGGTTATTTGTCTCTTTGTTTTGACTTGTAACAGATTATTGTATAGTCTGGATATAAACCCTTATCTGACTTATGGCTAACAGTTATTTTCTCCTATTCTATTCTTCGGTAGATAATCTTCTCACTTTCTTGATACTGTCTTTCAATATACATAAATTTTTAATTTTGGTGAAGCCCATTGTATCTTTTGTTGCTTGTGCTTTTGCTGTCATATTAAAACAAAAAAAAACACTACCAAATTCAAAGTTATGAAGGTTGCCTTCTTTGTTTTCTTCTAAGAGTTTTATGGTTTTAGCTCTTTTGTTTGATCCATTTGGAGTTAATTTTTTGTTTATGGTGTGAGGTGGGTTTCCAACTTCATTCTTTTGCAAGTGGATGGCCAGTTTACCCAGCACCATTTCTTGAAGAAACCACTCTTTACCCAATTAACATACAATTGACGAGGGATGTATGAGTTTTTTTCTGAACTCTCTATTCCATTGGTCTATATGTTTATATTTTTGACAGTACCACACTGTTTTGATTACTGTAGCATTGTGGTAAGTTTTAACAATTGGGAAGTGTGAAACCTCCAGTTTTGTTCTTTTGCAGTATTGATTTGGCTTTATTGGGCTCCTGAGGATTTCATATGAATTTGAGGATCACTTTTTGCATTTTTGCAAAGAAGGTTTCTGGGGTTTTGATAGGTATTGCATTGAGTGTGACGATTGCTTTGGATAGTATTGACACCTTAATAGTATTGACTTCCTACTCATGAACACAGGCTGTTTTGCCATATATTTAGGTCTTCTTTAATTTCATTCAGCAGTGTTTTGCAGTTTTCAGTAAGTCCTTCACCTCCTTGATTAATTTTTCCTAGATATCTTATTCTATTAGGAGCTGTTGTGAGTGGAATTGATTTTTAAATTTCCATTTCAGAATATTCTTTGTGGCATATTAAAACACAGCTGTTCTCAGCATTATTTAAATTTCTTTCTTAGCACTATTTGAAGTTCATTCTCAACATTATTTAAAGTTCTATCACTGGCCAGAGAGGAAGAGATTTGGGGTTATAAACACTGACTAGCTTGTAAATCTAGTCCTATAAATGATTAATGGGTACAGAGTAAGCCTTGATATTTCCACAAATTTGGTGATTGGCTGGAGTTTGTTTTAGGTTTTTAGTTAGTTTGTTTTTTTAATAAAAGATTCAAATTAACCAGTCACTTGTGTCAAGAAAATGTGATTACAATACAACTTTCAAAATAAAAGGGAAAAGTAAAGATCATAAAACAAAAATAAAACAGCTGATTTTCTCTCTTAATAGTGTTGCCTGCAACTTTGCTAAATTCACAAGTAGTTTTCTTTGGGATTTTCTACATGAAGGATCAGATCATCTGTGAATAGTTTTACTTCTTCCTTTCCAATTTGGATCCTTTAATTTCTTTTTCTTGCCTAATGGCTCAGACAAAGACTTCCAGAAGAATGCCAAATAACAGGGCATTCCAAGGAAGTAGGCATCCTTGTCTTCATGGGGGAGGCTTTCAGTCTTTCACCACTGAGTATGATACTAGCTGTCTGTTTTTCATATATGTCCTCCATTATTCTGTTGTGGGAGTTACCTTCGAATTCTGTTTTTCTGAGTGTTTTTATCAGGAAATGGTGTTGAATTTTGTCACGTGTCTTTTCTGTATCAATTGACAGTGTCGTGTGATTTTTTTCCCCTTCATTCTTTTAATGCGGTGTATCCCATTGATTGATTTTCTTATGTTGAACTACCATTACTGGTTTGAAGATGTAATAAGATAGGGCAAGGCATCTCTTTTATATCAAATGGGAAATGTGAATTCCCTTTAAGAGTATAGACAGAAAACTCATAAACACATTATTGCCAAATAAGATCAAACAGCATACCAAAGAGATTATTTGCTATGACCAAATGAGATTTATTCCAGCTATGTAAAGGTAGTTCTACATGCAAAAATTAATCAACATAAGGCACCATATAAATAGAACAAAGGGGAAAAAGCATGATTATTACAATAGATACAGAAAAACTTTTGACAAACCCACACTCTTTCCTGACAAAACACCAAGAAAATCATAATAGAAGGGAATTACATTGGTTTGGACAAAAGTTTTATTAACTTTCTATGCAACTTTATATGTAACTGAGCAATAAAGTATAATTTGAATATTTAAAAATTTGATATAAACTAAACCAGCTTTAGAAGCAATGCTTAAATCCAGGCTTTAATCCAGCCAAAGTACTATTATTATTGTTAGCGAGATACTTCTTAACAAAAACATATTTGCACCTAGAGTGTTTTGGATAAAACACAATTCAGGAGTAACTGTGCACTTTTTGAATGGCCAACTGTTTACCTGGCAAGAACTCCAAATGAAAAATCAAATAAAGAGAAAATATTAGACTGGGTAAAAACAGAATAGCAATTACGCTACAACAATTCCTCATAATATATTGGCCTTCCTAACTTTTTAGGAATATTCTGGAAGAAACTATGGCATTCTAGTTTTATTTAAAAGCTATTCTTCTATGGCCCAGTTAAATTTTAGGATACACAAAGGAAATAATATCAAGTCAATATATGCCTTGACACAATCTTTAGAGCTGAGAGGAGATGCAATATACAACAATCAAAGCTAGAATTGTAGAACCTGGTTTCTACCTATAAAAGCCAAATGTATTTAATAATTACTCAATATTAATTCATTTTGTTAAAACCCAATTCTTGATGTTCCTGTGAGTACAAAGTTGAAGAAATATGGTCCCTGAAGTAAAGAAACTGTTACTTTGGGGGAGTGGGCTTGTCTTTTCAGCTGGAGCTGAGACAAGACTTTTTCTTGTAATATGGCTGATGTCACACATAGGCTAAGAAGCAAACCAAAAGCATATACCAAAAGTATAACCAAAGCATCAGTCATTAGTTGTCTTTCTCTATAGTTAGCTCTGGCCACCAGTGGTTTTGTTTGGATCAGTTGGATTTCCATATGATGTCAGAAAGGCTAGACAAAGACAAGTGGGCACTCATGGGCCTCAGCTGGACCAATTTTATTTAAATTATTTGTTCATTAGAGATGCTGAAGAAATGCATCTTTTAGGGAGAAATGTCAAAGAGAAGACCACTTGTAGCAGTGATCAGCACTTTCTCTTCTTCCCCCAGCATATCAGCTCTGGATGAATTGTGATCCACTGACCCTGTATATCAGACCAGTGAGATGTGTGGCCACCATTTATAATTTGACCATGCTCCTTGGTTGGGGAAGTTGTTGTTTACCATTTCCTATTACAGGAACTTAGCCAAGTATTTGACACTTTCGCTGAGAGAAATTTTTATTAAATCACTTTTTATCCTTCATACTATATTTCAAAAAAATGTTTTATATTCCTTTATACACCTTCTTCAGAAAACAGTCTGATTAGAATTGTCTCTAATTTTTGGAAAACAAAGAATACAAAACTTAGCCTGTCAGCTGTGGCACTCAATGTTCGTTGTTTCCTGTCATTCAAGGAGTCTGAAGGATAGTGCTTGGCAGGGCTACATAGGTTCCCGAGAAGGCTTTAGATTCCATGACAAGGGCTGTAGGCCATGCAAAACAAACATGGAAGAAATGGCAATTTTGCTCAAGTTCTCTGTGGTTACAGGCCTCGTTTAGCTGTACCCTTGTATTACATACTTGTATTAGAAGGTATAGTCATTCAAAGGAAAAATTTTAGTACCAAAAAATAACTAAAATGTTAAGCTATTCGGCAAATACATCATTAGAGTTGGACAGCTGGATATTGTTTTGTTCCTCAGAAGATCTCTACTTTTTGTTAGCGACGAAGATTTCAGGACTAATTGAGGGCTTCGTTCAGCTTCATATACTTTATTTCAACATGGATAAGGTTCATGCTATAGCAGTAGCTATTGTTTTATCTATTTTGAGTTACTTTAGGAATGTGACCTGGGCTAAATGTTTATATATCATATCGTATCATGTCACATCATATCTATCCATCCAATAGTATTCCCATTTTATAATTAAGAAATGAAAATTCAGAATTAGTAAACAGCATTTATTGAAGTAGACAAATTTTAAAAAAACTTAATTATCTTTAATCCAGAAGCTTATCCCTCCCATTCCTCCCCCCCCCCATATCTTCCACATGAAGGCAAATGCCAAAAAAAATGGTAAAATAATAATATGAATTTTGATATTGACGTTTAAGGGTATTTCTAAATGATTCATTATAAAATTTGAGAGGATATTGTCTCTTTTAAGACAATCTTGATACTATCCTTCTTTCTTACCCGGCTTAAAATTCCCTAATCTAAGGTACTTAGTGGCAAATTACAGTGGGAGAAGAAGGAAGAGGCATATTATATCCAAATGGCACAATTTGAGGAGAATCCTTGCTTACCTCTCAAATTAGTATGGTTGGTTACATCAATTTTACGTGTAAGATAATGGGTCACTTCAAAATCTTCTGAGAGTCTGACCTGGCCAAAACATAAAGGAAAAAAGATGCATTTATGGGGATATTTGCTAGAATAAAGACAAAATGAGGGACTCTGGTCTTAGAGATGAGCTCTGGGTTTAGAACATCTGGAATAGATACTGAAAGAGGACAGCACCAGAGCACATGAAGCCAAGAAATAACTCTTTTTATTTTCCAGCTATAGATAGAGCTAACTCTCTTATTAGTAGGACATTTAGAGACTAGTTTAGAATTTTCAAAATTAAAGATAAATTGCATGAAGCAAGTTACATAAAATTGTATTCCAATGTGCACAACTAATAAATAAATAAGTTCTCTGTGCTTTCTTGGGGAGTGGTCCTCATAGTCAGGTGTATAGGTACAGCCATCAGTTCACCTCTCATTCATTCATTCATCTAAAAATATTTAATGGGTTCTTATTTGATGCCAGGCATTTAGTACGTTTAGCAAATTCAGCAGTAGCAAGACATCTGTGAATCACTGCTCTCACAGAGCCCCTCTTGTTTTCTCTACACTGTAAATCCCCTTCTCAGTGTCCACTAGCACTCTTTTCAGTGTGCCTCTCTCCAGACCACAACTTCATTCTTATGCATCTAATGCAGTTCATACTTGTAGGAATCTCAATACCTTCTTCCAAATCATGTTGATTTTAGGTGTAAGAAATACCATAAACACTTACTGGCCCAGATGCCAAAACTTCACTATTTCCTGCTGAAAAAAAGAAATAGCATCCACTTTGATATTCATATGAGCAGGGAAACAGAATCCATTTTATAGGTGAGAAAATGAGAGCAGGAAGCCAAGTTCTCTTTGTGAGCCTACAGATATTCAGAATTAATCTCTGAAAGTAAAATAACATTCAGGCTTAAATATTTTATTGTAAAATTTGCTGTTTTAATAATTTTATATGTACTATTCAGTGGCATTAATTACATTTACAATGTTGTGCTACAATAACCACCATCCATTTACAGAATTTTTCATCACACCAAACACCCCAAGGTAATTGCTCCCCATTTCCTTCCCCCTCTCACCCTTGGTAACCCCCCTACTATCTGTCTCTATGACCTTGTGTCTGTCCATGGACACGGGTTGTTTTTGCCTTTTGACTATTGCGAATAATGCTGCTAGGAACATCAGCATTCAACAATCTGTTTGGGTCCCTGTTTCAATTCTTTTAAAGTGAATTGAGGATGGAAATGAAGAAATCCAAGCTGAGGGTAAGTCGTTTTGAATATTAGGCTTGTAACAAACCAGAAGACACCAGTCGTGCAACAGTGGGAAGCCAGATTGAAATTACAAGTCAGTAAGACGTGCAGAAACTAAAGAAGGCAAAAACTGTGGCTAAATGCTTAGCTGAAATCAGTGGCAACAGCCGGGATTTCTCTCACAAAGCTGAATGGCACAAATTGGTTTCACTATTATGATTTTTTAAAAATTTTTATTTGATGTTTTGCATTGTAACCCAGATGTCAACTGCATTTCTATTTTAACTTCTTAATACCAGTAAGATTAATTCACTCACCTACTCCACTCCATTCTCATGTCCTGTGGAAAAGTAAAGCCCTCTGCAGATAGTTGTGCATTTCTCCAGACTTAGATTCTCACAGTTTTCTCTACCTCTAAACTCCTTAAGTGAGTATATTGTCTCTGTTTTGCACAACACACAGAGAGGAAACACACAGCATTTTCTGCAATCCATCTAAGAAACCAACTGCACTTTACATTCATGAGCATGTTAGAGTTTTCTGAAGTTTTTCGGTAGAGATTTAAGAAACACAGACAATAAATGTAAAACCATGAAATCTAACAGTAGGTATTCTTATTCTTAAAATGTTCTTTTGCCATTTCACTTCAGGGGCATTTCCACTGACTGATTTCCCACACTGTCTACCCCTCTACACACCATCCCTTTGGTTCTTATTTGCTCTCTTCTTTTTTGCGCTCTGCCTTCCTCAAGAACAAACCAAAGGGTGCTCATGCTCTGTCACCATGCTCCTTTCATGTCTTAAGTCCCGCTGACATTGCCCTGGCCCCATGCTTCCAGGTCTCAAGTAGCTCATCATGTTATTTTCTCAAAGACGGTTCTCCATCTAGGAAGAATTATAGTGCCAAGTTTTAAGATAAATTATATTTTTTATGAGAAACATAGGTTTCAATGATAAAATATGAAAACTAGAGAAAAGCTCAAAGAAGAATAAAGGCCACCTTTAGCTTTCATGATTCCTAAAATGATTGGGTCACTATTTTAGCAAGTCTGCATATTTCTTTTTTTTTTTATCTAATTTATTTTGCACACATATATAGGCAGATAAAATAATGAAATGGATTGCCACTCAAATGAACTGATAATTTGTTTTATCTAGTTAAATTTAACAGATATTTTCAGTGCTCTTATATATTTTCTTATATCATTGCGTATGTCTTCTCAGTGTTTAATCGTCAGACATAGCATAGCTTGTTTGTCCTCTACTATTAGACATGTATGTTTGCTTCTAAATGCTGTTAATATAAACACTTTGAAACACATTCTTAAATATATACCTTTGATTGTAGCCATGATAGTATTTAGAGATAAATTTCCAGAAGTGAAACAAGCTACATCAAAAGATATTTGTTGCTGCCTTCGAATAGGGTTGCTAAAGGCTTTTCAAGCAGACCAGTTAGAGATAACCCACCTTATGTTTAATGGGGCCATGTCCTCGAAGCAGAAGGGGGCTCCAGTGGTGCCCGCCAGAGGAATCTGAGCCCACAGTTATTTATTGTGGTCAAAAAGGGGTTAGAACTTCAAAGTGAATCCTGTTTTTTGATGACCTAAGGGCAAGGATAAGGCACTTTTTCACTTATGTCTACTATTCACAATGTATATAAATTCTCACAGGCACATATATTGCTTCCCCCACCCCATCTCAAAATGCACACACACATGCACACACACAATGTTTTACATTGGACCTGCAGTGCATACAGTAGATGCAACTGATATTTTCAAGCAATTTGGAGAACTGTTTAGTTTAAAATTCCTTTCACCTTCTGAAAAATTTTGAAGTGTGCAAAAATCAGCTTTGCTTATGGTGACAAATTTAAAAGTGAATTTAAACATAGGGTTGAGGAGAGGTATTACTGTGAATTTTTCCTGGAATTCTATTCAAAAATTGCTATTGCAGTATCTGTAAGTATCCTCTCTGGATAAGTAAAATAATCCCTGTTGTGTGAAGTGCCTTGTAGTTGCATTCCATCCTCCCTGGCTTTAAAGTACCACTTAGTACAATGGGGCACAATTAAGTCATAGAGCCTTGGTGGTCTGAAAGGTAGCTCTGTTCCAAATGCTTCGTTTATTCCTCCTCTTGTTAATAACAGATAGTTTGCTCATATTATATTATCATGGCTTACTCAGTGGTAAAATGGTTCTGGAGTAAATGGAACAGAATATATTATAGCTCATTAGCATATTCTCAACTCAAAGTTTTCTACAAAAATAACCTTCATGTTTTATAATATTTTCTAAGGACTAATATAACTGTGTTACACTTACATAGTATCTTCTCTTTTTTTGGGGGGGATGATTTTTGCATGTTTCCCTGAGTATATTTTATTCTCTCTTATATTTTGTTTTTAAGCTTGAATCACTAATTCAGACAGAAAAGGCCATGTCTACCTTAAGTACAGACCTAATATATTGTTGGCACTCAGACACGTTAAATAATGATTATAACAATAAAAATTTAGTCCCATGGTAACATTATTGCATTTTCCTCTACCTTAGATTGCATGTCATCTTCCTGCTAACACATGATAGCTGGATGATTTATGTGTTTAAGTATTTAGCTATCTAACTATATAGCTTTTGGGGGCAGTAGTTTTTTCAATACTCTATCATTCTACAGATTTAATTTCTTCAATTTTTCTACTTAAAAACTGATATGAAATGCTTTTCAATATCTTAGTCATTTTCTAGTTATAATAAATTTCATGCCTCTCTTGGTTTATTAGGTCCATTTTTTCTCAATTATTTTTTCCTCAATATACACTATTTACAAAATTCCATCTTGTCACTTTGTACTGATGGCAAGAACTTTATTTTGCTGTATCTTTTTCTCCCTTTAAATTTAAATTAGTGATATGTATTCTTGCTTTTCTCTTTACATTTCTTCCTGTGCCTTTACGTCACAGTTTTGGTTTACTTTTTAAAATTTCTATTAACTGTTTCTTTTTGCTTTATAATGCAAATTGCATTGTAGTCTTTTTAAAAAATTTAAACCTTTGATATACTGAAGAATACATTAGCCATTTCCCAAACCTTTGTTTTTAATATAACCTGTCAATTAATTGCCCAACACCCTTTATATTTATATAGCAGAATATTCTTAAGCTTGGCACTTGATTTCCTCCGTTTCCGCCTTAGACTCAGAACTCAAGATGAGCTTTTACGCACACATATGAATGGTATGTCTGAAGCAATTCTGAGCTGTCTTCTAAGGCTTCACTCCTCGAAGTGTAGGCCCCAGACAAATTGCATTGGCATTATATCACAGCTGTTTAAAAATGAAGACACTTGGCTTTCATCCCAGACCTACTGAAACAGAATCTGCATTTAACAAGGTCTCCAGGTGATTCTTATGCACATATAAGTTTAAACCTGTAAATCTAAGATTTTTCTAAGGTTTACTTCTAGGGTTACTCACTGGGGAATTAGAAGGCTATTTTCCTCACCTGAGCATAGCCTGCTCTTGCTCCTTCTGTGCGCAAGAAGGCACATTGCAGTTCAGACTAGAAGGGCAGAAACTGACGTTTACTCATGTAAGAGTTCACAGAATACAAGTTTGGCTGAATGTCGCAAGGCTGGATAATAGAATCAATATTTGGCTAAGGTTGAGGCCGAATATCTTCATTATAGAAGAATAAACCTGAAATTTTATCAAAGTAGAAATATATTAAATATTAATGATTTACATGTAGATGGTCAAATTTTATAGTTAGATATTATGGCTCAGGAACAATAATTTTCCAGCTCTGTCAGCTGCTAAATTGCTCCTGTAGGCATATTGTTGCACATTTGTATCGTAAATAGATCCTCATTTTCTTCTGATATCTTTGGAGAAACAAGAGATCAATCATGAAAAACGTATGGTCTATATAGAATTAAATATATAAAAAATATTAATAAAGTTCCTTAAGGGTATTTACTTTAATGCTATGAATGGCAGTAAATAAACAATTGTGAAGATTAGAATTATAATCTAATAAACTTTAAATTTTCTTAAGCACTGTTAACTCCAAAAGTATATATTATCCTCACAAGAGTTGCCGAATTTATTCTCTTAATATCCTTACTGACTTCTTAACTACATACTAATTTAACTTTGTGAAATGAAAAAAAGTTTCATGTAAATTTAACAGCTTTCAAATATTAATTATCATACCATTTTATTCTAACAAAACCACCCAATTATTTCCAAAATTATTGATAGAAGTTCAATATATAAAAAATAGATTTTTTTTTCACCACAAAGTATATCTTGAATGCTTTGTGTTGTAACTTGAATTATATGCTCAGTTTAGACATGTTTTAATCTTAATCTACGTTCTCATGGATGTGAACACATTGTAAATAGTATCTCTTGAGGACCTGAGTTTAAATTAAGATGTGGCCAACTGGGTCTTAAACTGCATTACTGGAAGACTTTCGAAGAGAAAGAAACTAGAAGCAGAGCCAAAGGACATCTCAGGGAGGAGCTGGAGGGAGGAATTCAGCAGAAGGGGAAGAGAAAGCTGAGGACGATGCCACCACCTAATGGAAAGTCACGAATCCCAAGGATGGCTGCAGCCAGCACCAGAATGTAACAGACTTTATTTAGGGAGAACCATCACCTTGCTGATGCCTGGTATTTGGACTTCTGGCTTCAAAACTGTGAGCCAATAAGTTCCTGTCATTTCAGCCAGCCCATTGCATGGTATTTGTCATAGCAACCTGGCACACTAAGACTCTTTCCTATATATGAAAGTAAATATTCAGATCATAACAAAAATTGAAAGAAAACATGTTTTGTACTCCTCGTGCTTTATTATTGATTGTGTAAGATGTTAACTTACTATAAATCACATAGGCATTGATCATGCACAATTTCAGGATTACCAGAAATGACACTGACATATGCTTTTGGTTTAAGATGAAACTGAAGTGTCCATTTTGGCTGAATATAGGCTGAAGCCAATCTTCTCATCTCTCCTCATGAATATAGCTTTATATTGTGCCTAATAGAGTGTTTTTTCTTGTATTACCAATGGTTGTAAATTTTATGACAAATATTTTCTTCTTATGTATATCTTTTAAAAACATTTTAGGTTTTTAGTGGCTCATAGTTCATTCACATTGATTTTGAAAGTAAAAATAAAATTGAAGATCTTTTCTTCAATGAAAGTATATATAACACAATTTTAAAAGATCTTCTACATTTGTTAATTAAGAAATATAAAGTCTTACCAAATGGGCACAGTACCTACTTTACTCTCTCATTTAGAATGGAAACATTTCCAGCCAGTACTATATAAAGCAGGAAGTGTGTATTTATTTATTTTGTTTAAGTGCACTTTCCGTGTTGGCAATGGATGCCTTGAATTTGATCATTTTTTTTCAGTTGTTAATATAGCATATTGGTCTTTTTTATCTGCAGTTCAATAATTTTTAAAATTATACTTCATCTTACATAAAGTTTCTCAATAATGAACAGTTACTTGACATTTCTAAATTCAAATTTATTCTATTTCTCAACTTTCCATTTTCAAAATCCTACTTTCTAATTCCTGAAGCTGTATATTTTAAAAAATAAACAAAATTTCTTATATTCCTTGATCGCTCCATTTACTTTTCTGGAAAGAATTGATATTTGTCATTCTTATGATTATCATGATAACTTTGACTGTCAATGGGACCACCGGTAGGAGACAATGAGCACTAACAGAGTTCAATATTTAATAATCATCTCCATGGTAGCTAATTAACTAAATATCCAAGGGAAGATGTTGTAAAGATTGCTGTGACAAATAAATAAAGTGGGATTCTGTGACTCACCATTGATTTAACAGTGATTCAAGACAAATTCATCTATCCATACAAATTGACATCTAAATAATACATTATTGGTAAGAAGAATGTGTAAATAGCAGATAGCTATCAACAATGCCAATAGATATTG
Organism: Tamandua tetradactyla; assembly: GCF_023851605.1. NCBI lineage: Eukaryota > Metazoa > Chordata > Mammalia > Pilosa > Myrmecophagidae > Tamandua > Tamandua tetradactyla. The sequence goes on from NC_135332.1 coordinate 121,029,240, forward strand.
GCTGACTAAGGACCAAAAAAAAAATGGGAAAATAATTTGTATTCATTCTACTGTAAAAAGATATTTGCATTAGGGATTGAAAAATAAACAGAAAAATTAGGACATCACTAGCAGGAGACATTGCAGAACATCTGAAAGTAAAAAGGAAAGCAGAAAGTAGTGGATTTTAAGCAATAGAAACATGAGATGCTCAATGATAGTCCAGGGAACCAACTAAAGCCATCAGTATTTTACATAGCTGATGAGAAGTAAGCACAAGGACATGGGTTCCATTCCAAGTTTGTGGTTTGTGGTTTGTTGGCTGGGTGTTCAGAATAGAACAATGAATTAATTTTATTTTACGAGGATTTGATGATATAGGGTTGATTATAATGTACATTTATCAATTGGTGCTTGCTAATGGATTAATAGAAGTCAACTTCTTTGCTAACAGAAGTCAACATGCATGCCCAAGAAATGGCAGCCTATGTGGAGTACAACAGAATTACAAAGGAACTCTATTATCCAAGATACAGTAAATATCTTTCAATATACAGTAAATATCAATATACAGTAAATAGCTTTCTCAACTTACCTGCTATAATTTTTTTTTAAAACCTCGTAAAGTTTGACCATATTGATATTCATTTATAATGTCCTTCCCATCACACTAGCATGGACTGAATTTTGTGTGTACCTAGTCGACTTTTAAAGGGTTTTTCTCTTTATTTAGAAAAAGATGCCATATATATACATACATATATATGTGTATATATGGTCAGCTCATAAAATATTTTCTTGATATATTATCATCAATTTCCCTGGCAGAATCTTATGCAATGGAGTGCAGCATTCCTTAATCTACTTTAATAATCATTTTAAAAGCCATTCATGGTTATGAATACTGCTTCCACAGCTTTCATTCTCATTATTAATTAATACTTAATTCCATTGATTCTCCTTTTACAGATAGGGAGAGGCAGGGCAGTGAAAAGGGGCCCATGAATGGCCTGGGAGACCCTGAAAATCTTTGTAAAGAAGCCTGGACATTCTTGTCTTCAAGCAATGGGGCCGCTTCTCTGCATGGCAGGATGACTATAAAATTTAGTGTCCAAACTGAGACAATTTTGAAAGTGAGGGAACACTATTAATAATTATACCTGGACAACAGGCATAAATCACAACTGTCTTGCAAACCAGGACGTATGGTCATCCTATTACATGGCGACAGCACGTTGATGTTTTATAACGTGGTCTGGGATTTTCTCCGAGGTAAAGTCCTGTGCATTGTCGGTGTATAAGTTCTGTTGCCTCATTGCTAGGCATTATAAGGCCTTGCAGAAACTGAACTCCTTTTTTTTTTTTTCCATTTTGAAATATACAGAAGCTTACACCTATGCTAGAAACTGTTTAGATGTAGAGGGGGATTTGGAGATGAGATGTAGCTCAGCAGTGACAGTTATCTTCACTCTATGGGCTAGTGCTTTCTTCACGTGGATGATGAGACAAAGCTTCTGAATAACTGTGGCGCAAAAGAGGGCTCCCCTCCCTCCCCCAGAATTCATTTTACCAAATTCTCAAAACACTTTAAGGTACCATTTTATTAATTTCTAATTTTATTGGATTTTCATAAGGGAAAGTAACCTCCTAAAATATGTTATATTTTATATTGTGGCCAAGTTAAACATATAAAGAAAAGATATACTCTCTACTTAAGGGATGTATGTGTGTGTGTATATATATATATATATATATATATATATATATATATATATATAAAATATATGAAATCAAGAATTATTCAGTCCTTCGATGACCTTACTTATATTTTGTCTATTAATTCAGTCAAATTCTGAAAGGCATATTCTAAAGTCTCATAGTACAATACTGTGAAATAATACTGCTGTAATTTTAATAGTTTTTATATCTTTAGACTATTTTATTGTTGACTTGATACCAAAATATTTTATATATATATCATATAATATATAGCAGACCACAAGATATATGGCTGTTTAAATATTTTTTAAATCATTATATTTTATCTATCGCTCTTTTGTTTTTTGGTGCCTTGAACCTTAAAATCCACCTTGCCGTATATTTATTCTTGCTTTGTTTTTATTTGCCTGGTATCTCTTTATCCTTCCTTTTATTCTCAATCTTTTTGCATTGCTTTGTTTTAATTGTGTGTAATTGTTTTAATTATCTAGAGAGGAAAAACAATGTTGTGGTAACAAATTAACTCTGACATTTCAGAGGCTTAAAAACAAAGTTTATTTTCCACTCACACTAAATCCAATCAAGTATCTTGGCTTCCCAACAAAATTACCCTCCATCTGTTATCTCTGCAATCCAGGCTTTTTCCTTCTCGTGGTGTTATCTCAACAGGAAGTGTCAGGGTTCACTGAGGCAGAGGAAGAGAAAGCTGGATATACATGCTTCATTCTCAATTTATTTGGCTTGCATCCCATTGGTTAAATCGAGTTATATGATCCACTTAGAACGATGGCTGGGAATATATACACTTCCATATGTACACACTCAAGAAAAAGAAGCTGATAAGGCGAATACTTTTAATGTCTACCATAGTGTGTTTTTTGCGAATATAGTGCAGATACTTTTTGAGAAAGAAATATTAGAATTTCTTGCTTTTTATTCTATTTGCACTTAGTAATCAATAAAATGAATGATATGCTTGATTTTTTTTTTTTTTTTTTTTTTTTTTTTTTAAAGGAAAGACAGAGAGAAGGAAGGAAGGATAGAAGGAAGGAAGGAAGGAAGGAAGAAAGGGAAACATTTTCTTGTTTTATTGTATTCTGTTTCTCCGTTTTTGTTACATGGGCTGGGGCCGGGAATCGAACCGAGGTCCTCCGGCATAGCAGGCAAGCACTTTGCCCGCTGAGCCACCGCGGCCCGCCCGATATGCTTGATTTTATTAACTTTTTTCCCCTTTTTCCTTTCCCTTATTATTTTTTTTTATGGAGTGGTCACATTTCATTCTTTTTCCATCTGAGTACCCCGTTATTGCAACACCATTTGTTGAATTTTGTTTGTTTGTTTTTTGGGAATGTGCATGGGCCGGGAATCAAACCCAGATTCCTGCATGGCAAGCGAGAATTCTACTCCTTCATTTTGCTTATTCATCAAGTTGATATTATTTTCTTTCTTTTAAACTGGCATTTCTACATTCCTTTCCATTGCATTTGTCTTTTTTCTTTTCTCTGCTTTTTTATATAATCAGAAGCATGCATTTCTGCTGCTATTTGAGATAAGATACCAACTTGGTTTTCTACTACATCACACTTAGTTTCCCCATATTTTCCCCGTGGTTTTCCCCAAATGTGAGTGAGGGAAAATCTTTAGAAAACTTTCACTTACCCCTTCTCCTTTCCACCTGTAATTACTGTCCTTGCCTGAGAGAGATTATTGTTCTTTAAAATTTATTTTATAGTATAACTCCTCTCTTTAAGAGTCCTTCTTTAGCACTTATGTTATGTGTTTTTAGTATACCCTTATCCATTTGGATTTAATATATTTGATATAAAATATGTGTAGACATCATCTTGAGTACAATAGATGTACCATTACAAATGTCAAAGTTCTTAGTTCACTGCTATTATCTTCATTGTTCATTGTTCCTTATCTTGAGGTTCTAATTGGGTTTATTTGTAGATTGGTTAGATATTTTGCCTGCATTTTCTTTAGAGAGATTTTGTGGGTATATACTCTGAATTCTTTCATATGCTCAAATATTTTAATTTTGCCTTGAATGATGAATGATAACTTGATTCATTTTAGTATGCTTGAATGGCAGCCTTTTTCTGCCGGGAACCTCTATACTTAACTGTTTCACTGTCTGATGTGTCCTAAATGGCAGATAAAAAGCCTGGAGTCATTCTGATTTCTTTCTTCAATTGAATGCATCTTGTTTTACTTCCTGGCAGCTTGTGAGATTTTTCTTTTTATCCTTAGAGTTTGGGAAATTTACTTCTATATGCCTCAGAGGTTTTCTGTTCTCATCAATACAGCCTAAAAGTTGGTGAACCAATCTATCTAAAGACTTAAGCCTTACTTCACCTCAAGGACATTTTCTTCAAAGATTATTTTAGGCTATTGCCTTTTCTTTCTCTTTGCTTTCTTCTTCTGAATTCCTGTCATTCTCATGTGTGGAGTCCTAGATTTACCTTCCCAAGCCATGATTTCATTCTTTTAATGCTTTTCTTTGAGTTTTCTTCTGTGTGAGACCTCATAAGCAATCATCTTTTCTTGTTATCATCTCTTGAATTGAGATATTGTGCTTTATTCTCTTTAACTGATTTTATTATTTTTATTCATATTTTCATTTCACATCAGCAATTCTGTTGAAATGAATGTGTGTTCTGATTGCTTTTCTTGCTTTTCCTTTGTTCAGTTGCTGGGGCCCCTCTGATGAATTTTTTTGTTTGTTTATATTTGGCTCATCAGTCTTCAAGTCTGGGTGTTGCAGTTTACACACATGATGGAACCCTCATATGTTTGTGTAGTTTGTGATGGAACCCTCATATGTTTGAAATGGGCCCATCAATCCCCTACTAAGGCACCTGTTTCTCTCCCAGGTTAGAAAAAGGAAAAGTCAGCACATGCATTCAGGTCTCAATCAGCCCCTTTTCCCTGGGTCAGAGCCACCCTCTCTCTCTAGGAATCATAGCTCTTTAATTGTCAAGCTCTTTCTAGGATCTACCACTCTCAGGAGTGCTTCCCCAAACTTCAGCACTGTTGTTCCATGCTGGTTCAGGGCACTGCAGAGACAATTGCATCCGGAGCATTTCATGTGCTTGACCAGAGCTCCAAATGTAGACTCTGGATTCTAGAGCCCACTGCCTTTGGCTGATGAGGCAAACAGTTTAGATTTGAGGGTGGAGAGGAATGGAGTGACATTTAGGGGGCTATGGAACCACACTGATTAGCTTAAAATCTTAACTGTGCTATTTATTAACTGTGTAATTTTAGTCAAGTCACTTAACCTCTCTATGCCTCACTTTCCTCATTTATAAAGTGGACAAGATAATGATAATAACAGTACTTACTTCATGCATTTGTTATTTGTGTTCAGGTATTTAAGGCATTATGTAGGTGTTAGCTATTGTTATTATTCTGCAAAGTAATCATAACTTTCATAATGAAATGAAATAATTTAACAGAGAACACGTTTGCCTCATGCCATTTTTGACACTATCATTACCATAAATGTCCACTGAGCAGAACTAAGGAAATGAAAATATCAGAATAATAAGTTTCCAATATCCTATTCATCAAATTTGAAATTATTTGAAAGTGTATAGCTGTGGATGACTTGGAGATATATAACATGATCCCAAATTATTTTTTTTGCCCCTATTCTTAAAAATTACATACATTTTCGAGGGAGAGCTATCACTTTTAAATGAGCAAAGAACATGAATAAGTGGTGTGCAAAAGAATATAAACAGCTAATGGAATCATGTCAGCGTTTTTCCAGAGTTCAAACTTTTGATCTTTATGCCATGTGGTCTCTCATAATAAAATAAATTTGCTCATGTAAGGAAATTTAATACTGTTCTTATACCTAACATTCTATTAAATATAATTTAATCCATTCACCATAGGAAAGAAAATTTACTGGTATATTTTGACATTGCAGATTTTAAATTAAGAATATTTGATATAAAAATCCAAAATTTATTTGGATTTGTTACATACTCATTTAACTGTGAGTTAAATGGCAATTAAAAGGCAAGGAAAAATCCAAAATTTATCACTTGCTAATGAGTTTTATTTCATGGGCTAAAGATAATTATGAGGCATTGTTGTAAAGCAAAATAATCACTGGATTGAAAGTGCTTTTAAGATTCTAGGATACCATATTCTTATCAGCCATGTGAAATTTTGACAAGTTTTTTAACCACTAAAAGTCAGACAGTTTACTGCAGGGTAAATATATCTGCCTTATTTACTTTCTATAGCTATTGAGGATATCAGATCGAAGAATTCATGAAAGGTTTTGTGACTTAGGGTATCTTATAAAACTTAAGTCGACATTGATAGCACACAAAATGTTGCTAACTGATAATGTTCTGTGTACTTTCGAGAAGGAAATTACTTATCATTAGTGATTTGGTGAAAAGTTTTAAAATTTGATTTTAGGTTAATCAATACCTCTTCTATTGGGAAACAATACAAAAATATCATGTCAGGACTAAGGAGAAAGGAGTTCAGGAGGGCAATGTGGAAATGAACAATAATACTAGGTACGCTAACAGTTGTTCTGTGTCCTGTCTCTATTTTCAGAACCACTTTGGTATCCATACGCATAAATGTTGACAGAGGATTTTACTTAGAGCAGAAATCTCTTATTAGTCACAAACCTATGCTTTGCTTAGGACAATACTTTTTGCACTTTTGAATATTTAATGAGGTAAAAATACGTGATCTGTTATCTATGGCACATTTCAATTTGAAGCAATCTTTATACCTTCTATAGCTAAATCCCCATCAATTGCATTTTTTGAGGGCCGTCATTTAATTGGATCCTGCAACGTTGATCACTATCCTTTTGAACTTCCATCCTTCCTTGGTTCCTACTTCCTGAAGATATTCCTACTGTTTTTCTCTCAGACTTTTCCACATGTGCCTTAAAAGGCAGGATTCACCTTGGTTATGTACTCGTAATTTCATGAATGCTCATGGATTCCACAAAGATGTAGTCCCCTGAAATACATAGCTTTAGTTAAACTCCCTGGAGCTCCTACCCCATATTCTTGTCTACCTTCTTCATACGTCCTTTTGCTTATTCCAAGGGCATGTTTAACCTCTCCTGCTTTAATAGTATTCATTACCAGTATAGAATCCTTCAACTCCTTCTATTCTCTACTATTGGTAATAGCACCACGTAGTCACCGAAAATCAAAAGCTTAGCATTTCTACAGATACTTCTCTATTCTTCATACTTCATATCCCTCCACACTCCAAGTCTATTTTCTTTTTAAGCATGTCTCAAATCCCAGGTTTCATCTTCTGCTTTAGACCAGTAATTTGGCTTGGGACCCAATCATCACGTAAGAATGAAGAAATTCTTAATTTGTGTTTAAAATATGGGATTTTCCATCTCTGTTAACAGTCTCCATCTACACTGTCATTAGAGTGATTTTTCTAAAACACAGTGTTGATTCTGGAATATCCTTACAACAACAACTTCTAATAGTTTTCAGTTGGATAGAATAAGAAATACAATATGAGGCTCTTTGTATAGCTATCTCTTTTTGTCTTTATCTCCTTCCACACTCCCTAATTCCACCCATGAATGATGTATATTTATATATGTATAGCTACACTGGACTACTACTCTTTCCCTAAACTTGTCTTGGTGCCCTTACACAGTCTTAGTCTGCTTGTGATAATAAATCTTTCTCCTTTTCTACCTGGTGAACTCATACTTCAAGACCTAGTTCAAATGTTACCTTCTTGGTACTTTTCCTGACCAGCCAGAGACTCCATTCATTCTCTTGCTACAACACTTTAAAAATAATATTAGAGCTATAACGATTCCCAATTATTTATTTTCATGTCTTTGTTTGCTCTTCTAGCAAACCAGATTTTCAAGGGCATCAAAACCCTCTCTTCCTTTCCCATCTTGTCTCCCTTTCTTTTTAGTACTGTTAACTAGTGTGTGGTCAATAATGCCAATTTAAAATGAATAAATGAAGGAAAGAGGGCAGAATGGATTGTAAATTGCAAAAATACAATCCAATTGTGGATAAATACATTTGTAAGATGTAAGTTCTTTCAGGAAGGAAAATATTCATGTATTTTGCCCCATTTGCTTTCCTTTCCTTTCCTTAGCTAGTAGAATAATATTAATTCATTCTCTGCACTATGAAATTTTCATAAAAATCACGTTAAAAGCAAAAATATAAAATTCATCAATTTATTGACAGTATATATTTCTGGGACATTTGAAAATATACATTCTTATTTAATCTTTTATACACTCAATTTTAGAATAAGAAATAAGCTTTGATTTTTGCTTTTCTCTCTGTGGAGTTAGACCACCCAGTGAAGGACACTGCAGTGTACTGATGGAAACGTTACAAATAATAAATTAGGTGGGCATTGTTTTAAATGGTTTAGTATGTGTTTTATTTATTTTCTAAAGAACATTTTCTTCACACTTTTAATCAAATAGATGATCTATGGTTTGTTTGCTTTTTTATTTTTTATTTTTTGAGAATTCCCCTTGTCTATCCTATGTATAGTCTACAATGAACTCAGGACCACAATCCAAAAGTCTTGACGACATGCTAATTGCATTCTAAAAATAGTTTCTACACTTGAGACTTTAGTTCTAAAGAATCAAAGAATATGTTAGAGTGGTTCATTATGTCTTAAAGGACTGTTTAAAATGATTCTTTTATTTTTCTGAATTAGCCTCATGTTATATTTATTGACCTTTTGTCTACAAAATTTTTCCTGGTTGTTTTAATCTGCATTGTGTAGCAGACCTCACCTTCAGTGACCCTCGCTCTCCCACTCTAGCACAAAAGTTCAGTAGATGCAAAATTTCAGATTTGACAGGCAGCTGAGAGATAATTATTTGCAATTATAGAAGTTTCTTAATTACAAACCTATTTCTAGGCAGTGACAGTGTTGAATAATGAGAACTTGACTTGACATCAATGAACTGTATTCATGTTAACTCACCCACATATTGGTGCACATCTATTCCCACTGAACCTCAGTTTCTTCATCTATCATATAGATAGTTCACAGACTTAAATGACCTATGGCAAAGTTTTCGATAGATTATGGCGCTTAACCTCTTTTTATTTGTATTGTGCCCATTATGATAGTGCACAATTGTAGATTGTCACCTTTGATGAAGACGCATGTATATATTTATCATTCTATTGTATATTAAACAAAAAAATGTGGAAAATATATACACCTGAAGACTTGTAGTCCATGTCTTAAAGCCCTGAAAAATAATTCGTAATGAGGAAAGTGATGAGAGAATGAGCTTATGCAGCATTTCATCTACTTCATATACACATTCAACAAACATCTATCAAGTGATCATCTTTGTACATATAATATGGTGTACAAGTGCTGTGTAGAATACAAGGATTGCTGAAATAGGGGGCTTCCCCATCATCTGGAAATGTGTAATTCAATAAATGACTTTTCATTCTTAAACTGTTTGAATCATTAATTCACCTGTAACCTTTTGCGATCTGGCATTTGTCTGTAGTGTTCCTGATTGAATACTCATGTTTAGCCAAATGGTCAGTCCTTTAATACATCTAAAATATATTTTTCACTACAGTAGAGCAATTATGAAACAATAATAACAGAGCTGCAAGGATTAAGATAAAATGCAATAGATTTCTCTCTGGTATAATACAAAATGTAGTAGATGCTTCTCTGGTATATTTTAGGCATTTAGATGATTGGCAACAATTGCTACCAAACTTTTCTTTTTCTTTCACAGTGCAAGGAAAAACTGCCTATATTTCCCATAATCATGTTTCTGTTTGGGGGCTTGTGCTGATGAAAATCATCCTTTATCCTGATGCAAGCTGTCAAACAATTTAAAAATAAGGTATAAGAATTATTCAGATGAAGATCAATATTTCAGCCTCATTATTCACAAAGTTGTTTGGAAAATATGGCTTAAATCTGCAGCCAATTAAATTTACTTAACACTTTCCATTTTGTGCATACCCATCCTGATTTGGATGCCTCTCTGCTTCCATTGAAAATCCTCTGGGGGTAAATGTTGCCCTTCACCCAGAAAGTAGATTAAGAGAGCATCAAGTTACCCCTTCTCCCTTGGAAATGAAGTAAAAGTTTTCTGTTCTAAGGAAATTTCAAGAGTAGAGGATAAATGATTCCTACCAGCATTATCTCATCAGAAATAATGCAACGAGAAGGCTATATGTTCACGATCCCACTATTTTAATAAAGCCTGTATCTTGTCCTTGAGGTAATGCATAAGGGATCCTTGTTTGAAAAATATATGTGTATTTGAAACTTTTAGGATCCAAAGTTGTGCCACATGGTTTGTAACATGAGTCTGGGTTCATGGTTCAAAGGTAGGCTTTGAAATTTTTACAGAAAAATCATATCATTTTAAAGGTGAGAAGAGTATAAAATCTAACTAAATAATTTTATAGATAAGGGATTTAAGGACCACAGAACTTAAGAGGTTTTATTGAAGACATACACAATGATGTCCTACCAGACTGTGTCTTATTAATCTTTAGAGTTCCAGAGTCTAGAACAGTGCCTGTTACTCAACTATGTTTCTTAAATAAATGAGGAGGAGGCACATCTCTAATATTGATTTATTCACTTAGCTGTTTTGATATTACATCACCCTTTCTGTAGACAAGAAGAAAAGAAGCCAGAAGCTTCTCTATATATTTGAAGAAACAGAACAGGGAATTAAAATTGAAGTTTATCACCTTATATAGCCTTTAAGATACATCGTATGACTAACAATATTACCTAGCTAGCAATAATTAATTACTAATCAGTGACAATTGAAATTTTGCTTTTATACTTTTTATGAATTCATTGTAAGTGAACAGTTGATAATTTCAAGTCTCTCAAGTCTTTTAAATAAATATATCTGTACTTTTTAATGCATAAGAATAACCTCCAGGATAACCTCTTGACTATGTTTGAAACCTCTCTCAGCCACTGACACTTTATTTTGGCTCATTTCTTTCTTCCCCCTTTCGATCGAGAAGATTTTCTCAGTCCCTTGATGCTGAGTCCCAGCTCATTCTAGGATTTCTGTCACACATTGCCAGGAAGGTTTACACCCCTGGGAGTCATGTCCTACATAGAGAGAGGGAGGGTAGTGAGTTCATTAGCCATGTTGGCTGAGAAAGAGAGGCCACATCTGAGCAACAAAAGAAGTTCTCTGGGGGTGGACTCTTAGGCCTAATTTTAAGTAGACTTAGCCTGTCCTTTGCAGGGATAAGTTTCATATGAACAAACCCCAAGATTGAGGGCTTGGCCTATTGCTTTGGTCATCCCCACTGCTTGTGAGAATATCAGGAATTCTCCACAGGGGAAGTTGAATTTTCCCCCTTCTTGCCATTCTCCCAAGGGGACTCTGTAAATACTTCTTTATTTACTGTTCAAATCACCCTGGGATTTATCAGGGCATCATATTGGATAAACCTACAAGACCTTATGCCCTATTCAAGGTTCCATGTACTTAAGTGGCATTCAATTACCTTGTCCATATACATTATATTAGGAAATGCACTAGTTAAAATATAAATGTTGCACCAAATAAACATTTTTTTTGCTCTAGTCTCACACAGAAGTTGAGGTTTTAAAATATGAATGACCATCTATCTGTTTTCAACACCCTGCAATATTGACATTCCTTTGTTCTTCCTCATACAAAAACATTTTTTAATTTGTATATTTAGTCACTATCATTGTACATGCTAGGCATTCCTAGATTATATCATTTCAGTCCTTTAATATTTTAAATAAATATTATTTAGACATTTTTGGACAATGAATTTGTTTGTCAGCAATTAAGTACAAGTGGATCAGTAACATTGAAAGTAGTCTCTACTTAGACATAACTTTCAGTGCCTGACACATGACCCATAGAAAATTGTTTCTATGGCCTTCATTGTTTTGTCAAGAATCATGAAGTGTCTGAGATGTTACCCTACTTGCTAGCGAAGAAGTTAGCTTTCCACAGTTTCTAAGATGCAGGCAGTGACACAAAATTTCTGGATCAGAGAAAACAGATTATTACTCATGGCCAGAAAGCAGCCTGAGATTGTTTGCATCCATTCTCTTTGCCCCCAAGTTTCACAGAGGGAACAAATGGATGTTTCAGAAGCAGTGGGTTGTGTGACTGGAGAGGAACCCTGAGCTTATGGGTCCTGAATGTTTTATAATGGGCAGTAAGCATGCCTGTTCCTTGCTCTAGAGCCAGACACTATTTCTGTGTTCTAGAGGTGGAAGCAACCTGCCGTCTGTTTCAGAGAAAGGCACTCTCTCTATCTTTTAAGGCTATTTGCTGCATGAACATCTATAAAATGATAGTTCAGAGCAAATGGCAGTCAGGGCCTCACTTGTAAGATGTGCAGAAATGCGAGGATCCATGTAGAATTGACCCCTAATAGTTTTCTGCTGAATTTAGATGAAATATTAGAGTCAAAATACTTAAGTAAAATAGCTCACATATGTATTGAATATTGACTTTATAAGCCTTAGTGTTAGACACTGTATGCTACACACAGATGATAAAGCCATGGTCCATGACCTCCAGGAGCTGTTATGTGCCCACTCATACAAGTACCATAAACACAGTGATGCAAGTGTTCCATCAGTACCAAGGCAGTGCTGCATAGCGCTTAAATATTTGAGCTTGATATCAAAGATACAGGCATCCCTACAACACAGCAGTTGATAACTGGTGTTGGACTGCTTGAGTTTAAACCCCAGCTTTCCCAGGTGCTGTCTCACACACATTATACTCTCTGTTCTTCAGTTTCCTCATTGGTCAGATTTATAAAATATTAGTACCTGCCTTGTAGAATAATTGGAAAGATTAAGCGACTTGCTTTGGGAATAATCTTAGAACAGTTTCTAACATAAATTATATGTTCAATAAATGTCAGCTGTATAAAACTTAATTCTATCACTTTTTCATTGTGACCCTATGAAAAGTTACTTAACTTGTCTGAATCTCATTTTCGTTACTTATAAAATGAGTGATAATATCTCAGTGTTTGGCTGAGTCATACATTAAAATTGTACTGAATATGCTTAAAAATACTTAAAAATGGGTAGCTGCGATTATTAAGAAAGTGACATGCAGTACATGTAATTCAAGGCATTGATTTGGATATCTTCTTTCTCACCTTTTAATTTCTTCCCCTTATTCATAACAGGTAGAAAAATGTTAACAGGGCAGAAAACACAGCATTATAACAGAAGCTAAGACCTGTTTCTATTCTTAATCTTGCCATTAATTCATTTATTTAAAAAGCATATTTATTGTCAGGTACTCAGCACAAGATAAATGTGACGAAACTTCTTGCCTTTAAGAAACTCACAGTAATGGGTCAGGCCACTTATATTCTTTTCTCTGTAGCCCAGAGAGAGCAAATGCCACCCAGAGGAGGTATTTGCCCTGAACTATAAAAGCTGGGACAGTGTTTACAGAAGTGCAGAGACAGGGCGCTTCAAGTTCAGTTTAGCTGCCGTAGAACCTGAGGAGACAAGCTGGGGAGATGGGTGGAAGCTATGTGACCGAAGGATCTAAATGCCAGTTTAAGGGGGTTAAGGATAATTCTGGAGACCTGCAAAGCCATTAATGATGCTGTTGCTGAAGAAAACTGGGGCCCAAGAACAGACAGTTAGAAAAATCACATTCACAGCCTGTTGAGCCTGGAGACAGACTGACCCATCCTGTCCCTGTTATATTAGCATGTTGAAAAGAAGGATCCTGAATTTAATAAGCAATAGAAGGCACCATCCCTCCACACTAAGTCCTTTAATGACCCTTAGTAGTGAGGGATAAAATAACCTGAATAAGGTCCTAAAATGGAAATGCTTACTGCTGAGTTAGGGGAAAGACAAGCGTTTGGGGGTAAAATTGACAGCTTCTACTGCACCGTGTTGGTGGCAAGTACAGGGAGTGTGGCCAGGATTTAGAAGAGAACTGCTTTGATGTTTATAGGAATGTTTTACGCCTCAGGTCACGATGTCCTGCTATGATTCTATTTAGCCATTTAATGTTAAAAACACTGTTCTGTGGGAGCTTATTTCTTAAAATAAGAGATATTTGTTCAAATGTTTATATGGCTTTATAATATTGAGCAGAGTTAAGTATTGAACTGCAAAGTAGGTGCAATTTAATGTAACGTTGTTATGCCAGACCCCAAATTATAGCAAAAAATAAAAAAAAAAAGATCTCACTAGCAGATATCACCTTCATTAAACATAGAACCTCTCGGCAGGGCTCTAGCTCCCAAAGGCAAGCTCATCATCGGCCCCCATACTTCAAGCAAGTGCGTAAGCACCAGCTGTCAACGGTGCTTTCAATCCAGCTGTCAAACCAGGTGTGGTAGGCACTGCGCTGTGCTCTGATGTTAATGATGGATTAATTAAAGCTGTGTTGCAAGTGTGCAATGGAATCTGGAGAGCAGCTTGTGTACTGCTTCTGCTGGGGGTCTGCTGTAATCCCCAGCATGGTCCTTGGGGGCTTCATCGCTACTTGTCAACAGGTCTGTATACTCCCTTTCAAAAGCAAACATTCAGCTTATCTGAATTAAAAACAAAGAACTCCATGACTAATTCACCAAAGCAAGTGATCTTGACAGAGAAAGCACAGCACTTGTTTGACAGATCATTATGCAAGGAGTGGAGGTGTTCTTTTTAATCCTTTTTTGTGAGCAGACTAACCTGTAGATACATTTTTTTATGCTCCATAAACTAGTGGCACACTATGTTATTATTAAGGGTTATAATAGGATTGTGCTATATTTTAGATGTTTATTATAAATTTTTAATGCTTCTTATAAATTTGCATTTTGTATTCCTAGCAGTGTAACACTTGACAAAATTGTTGGCTTTGATGTTTCCAGCTCCATACTAGTAGCCTCTGTCACTGATTAAGCCCCTTCTCTCCTGGCAATCTGCATATCATTTTGGAAAAGGTTTTTAGGTTACTGCCTCCCTGTTCCTCATTTGAAGTGTCCCATCTGTTAATATATTTCTTAGGACTTAGGGACCTCTTACCTGAGAGTTCAGATCTTTTGATCCCGGCATATATTCTGTTGCATCTAGGTTTGGAAAATGCAGGCTTCCATTTCTCAAGATGGGATAATAGCACTATTAACAACTGTCATAATAATAACTACAATTAATTGAGAAACTGCTATGTGCTGAACATGAAGTCTCTTATGCACATAATTTCACAAACTAGTTAGTATGGAAGGTAATATTTATTACTCCATTTCACAGAAGGCATTAAAGCTTAGAGAAATTATGTAACTTGTCCAGAGTCACACAGCTCATGAGGAAAGGAATACATTTGGAGAAATTTAATTTGCATATGGAAGAATTATTTTTAAAAATTTCAGGTGGAAAGGGATGGGGAAGGCCACTGGGAAGCAAACCAAGGATGTGGACAACACTGAGACTTGTAGGCACAGTGCTTGTGAGGGAGCAATGAGAGGTTGGTGCCAGAAATACCACTATAAGGAATTTGAACTTCACTTAAGTCTCTTCATGACCAGGAGCTACTGAAATATGTAATTGGCATAGTTTGCAGAAGAAAATGGCAATCAGAAGGATGTATTTGGGTGAGTGTCTGGTGAGACAACACCACTAAAAAATCACGCCTTCATTTGACAAATTTTTATTGAGGTATAGTCTTTGTCAGGAGGAGAAACTACAGGGTAAACACTATATACTCACTGCATTGCTGTCTGCTCTAGGTAGCTGCTAGCCCAAGAATTTTGTTAAAAATGTCAGACAACAAACAATTACTTGCCTACTAATAGTGATAATAGCTAACCTCTGAGAGATTACTGCATGCTAGGCATGGTTCTAATTTCTTTATAGGTATTAATTCATTCAATCCCCACAATAAGCCTATGAGGTACATTTAACGAAGTCAAGGAAGTAGGCAATGAATCCATAGAGAGTGGTTTCCAAATCTGCTATCTTGACTACAGAATGAGATGGTATTTTAGGAATGTATTTCATTTCATTGCATTTTTTAGCTACTGCAGTTTACCTCACAGAGACATTCATAATGCAACTATAGATTTTATATATATCAGTGTCAATAACAAGGGGTCATGTTTTGTTTGGGAACTCTCCTAGGAGGCTTAGGAGAATTCATGAGACTGCATTTGTTTGAGGAGGTTTGAAAGTTAGGGAATGACAATTAGACCATATTATATCTCGATATCAGGGACATATTTTATAAACTACCTTACAAGTTCTCACCAGAATAATAAATTCTGAATGGCTTGAATGTGCACAACTGTCAAATGGATTTAAAACAGAGTGAAGGGACCCTAAGCAAAGGGTAATGATAGCAATAATAATGATAAATGGCAATGCATTGAGTTAGGAACTGAGTGTGCAGTTGGCTGCTTTTATTTAAGATGTCTTGGTAATGTAAAAGCTGCAAAAAGCATTAATAAATGAGTGTATAGTCTTGTAATCTGAAAAATTTTTTGCAGATATCTTGGTCCTTGCTGATTGTAACTGTATGTTGCTACTATCACTTAATTAAAGTTAAAAAAAATCATGTAAATTAGCCTGCATGATATTACAAGTATCACAAATAGCTCAAGAGCTATATTGGTTGTTTATTACCATGCAAGCTAGGAACTCACCTTCGAAAAAATTCTCCATTCTTCAAGTGGAGGAAAAATACAGATCTGAGTGGATTTTAATTTTTTTCAACTTCATTACCATAGGATTCCCCAGATAGAGTCACAAGTGTTTAAACCTACTACCTACGTTAACCATTTTGCCAGCATAGTTTAAAGTAGTATTAACAGACACATGAAAGTGAATTTTAAAACAAAAATATATTTATTTCAAAAGGGAAGAATAAGAAAATATTTGTGGGTATATGGTAATCATCTTAGCTATGACTTCATAATTTGTAAAATGGTATTCAATTTGACAATGTTTACACTTGTTAATGACTTCCTTTATGAGTGATAATTGATCTACTTCATTATCATATTAAATACTTGATCATATGCCATTAGGTTTGATGTAATAAATGATCTGTGTGATTTTTAGTGTAATGATCTAATTAGACTAATTAAAATCAATATGTGTGCCAATATTATACTTTGAACGCAAATGTTCCTTCTCACTGTGCTGGCTTAAAATCAGCAACTCAGTAAAAAGGATCTAATGCTGATTTATGAGCTCTTGAGGAGCATGAGGCAGAATAAATTGCTTGTGGTAGTAGAGACAGCATTAGTGAAGTATATGATACTAAGTGCTTTGTAAGGTCAGCAGTAAGGGTGTACTTACACATGTAGTTATACGGCCCTTTAAGCCTCCTATTAATATATCAGAACATCCTAGCGAAATTATTTAGTTTAAATGCCCACATGATTACTCTGCACTTGTTCATTGATAACACTGCAAAAATGCAAGAATCCCAATTAGATAATCAGTCTAGAACGCTAATAAAATATGTATGTATATAGTTTGACATATGCTCTTCAACAATAGATTTATCTTCTGTAAGAGTGAAGGAAACACATTCTAGAGCAGAGGTTAAATAAAAACCAATGTATATCTGTACAATTTAAGTCATCCATTATTCATCCAGAAATCTACAGAAATTATAAATGATCATTTTACAGAATTCGTAAATAAATTCTTCAAAATTAAGCTCATATGACACTTCTTTGAGAAAGCCTTCACTGACTCCCAAGACCATAACAGATCCTTAACTTAAATGCTTTACCAAAACGCTTTCCTGCCATTTATCAAAATTTTAATTGTATAATTGATTAATTGGTGTTTGACTTTCTGGGCAGCAAGCTCCATAAGGACGGGAATACACCTTTTCTTCTCCCCTATATAGGCCTTATAGTGCCTTGTGCATAGAAAGCAGAATATGCTTCTTTCATTTTGTTTAAAAAATGTGTAACCATGTTATTTGTTATTTCTGAAGTTTCAGTAAAATTTATTATTATTTAAATGTAAGCTCAATATCATAACTCATAAGTCTATAAGTAACTACAAAAGCAATCAGTTAGCTTTATTTTTCCCACTTAACAGAACTTAACTGAACATGTATTCTGTGTTTATTTACCTTGAGACTCATTGAAAATTATAGACACATGAGGAAGCTGAATTGGAATAGGGAATTTTGGGCTTGTCGATTCTATGCCAGATCAATGGTTTGCTTTGTGTTTCTCTATCACTTGATATAAGGGTTTATAGCTATTGCAAGCAAATGGAAACATTGCATGATATCTTTGGATAATTTCTTTAAAGATTTTCCTGCCAGGCTTTTTGTACCCATGCCTTCTGGTGATCCAAATACAGATGTGCATTTATTGCCAAAGTTGACTTATCTTTTGGTGTACTCATCAGTGTTTTGACTGTGTCAACATTTTCAAGGCTTTTTCTTCAGACCATTGAAAACCTTTTTGCTCCTATTTCTTTGTTTTTTAACCATTCCCCATGCTTCACCCCATCACTCATTCATTCAAAAATAAACACATATTTATTGAGTGTTTACTATGCAAGGCACTGTGCTAGGTTCTCTGATAAAGAGTTTACAGTCCCTGGTCCAAGGCCATTTCTCACCTAGGAAGTAAGATAATGCATGTATATAAATAGTTCTATTCTAAAGAGATGTGTGATTAAATCTATGAAAGAGTTTCAAATAAGTTGAAATTTAAAACTAAATAGGGACAGATGAATACTGGCAGAGCGATTGGAGAAGGCTTTGTAATGGGGATGGCATTAAAATGAGACCTTGATGCTTGAAAGAATTTTGTCAGATTGGGATGGAAAGTAACCATTCTGGAGAGAATGAAAAGCAAAATTAATTTGCCTATTCTCAAATAAGGAACCTAACTGGATGGATGTGAGTGGCAGTAAAAATTGGCACAAACATGAATTATAGATTTTTTTCTATTACTTTCAAATACTTGGTATAAATGTGAATTTCATAAACAAAGTGATATCTAATAAAGATTCAAAGTGATTTTTAAAAATGAAGGGTAAGTGTAAGTAATATTAGAGGTTATTGCAATTTTCTAATATATAATAAGAACCTTGTGGAGCACTGATTACAAACCATAGATTCTGATCACATTTTATCACAAAAGAAAAATGCAGGTGATTAGAATTCCTTGGCAGTGGAGGGTGGGGATAAATGGTACTGACAGATGCATAAAAAGCAGGATTGTAAGTAATATGTTCAAATCTAATGCAAAAACCCCACAAACAAACAATATATAACACAAACAAACATAACCCTCCTCTCTTTGAGACTAGGATGAATCCACTCCTTTGTCCTGCTCCTCATTTCCTGAAACTGCACCTATAAAAGTTCGTTATTCCTCTGCTTAATACAAGTTGGAGAAACTTGTAGGGGAATAACATTTAATGCTATTATATATGAACTTTGTTCCGAGCACTCAACAATGTTATTATTATTGGTTTTTGATATCCTCATGAGACTACGAGATCTGAGCTTTCAGTTCTGATATTGTTGAGCTTTTTTATTTTGTGCAAATAGCTTCAATTTCCAACATCTCAGTATCATCATATTTAAAATAAGAGTTTTTGAGCTAAGTAATACTTAGAATTTATCCGTTATATTTTCTATGGTCTACTAATAGTAGGATTTTACAACTATTCTTCCAGAGGTATTTGTAAAGTTTTGAAAATCATGTCATTTTTAAAAAAGTCCTCTAGGGAAAATTAAACAGTGAGATAAAATGAAAAAGAAAAAAAAATATTCAGACACTTGAGGGGAATACTGTTTTGCCATATAGGCAGAGCAGCTCTGCCTGGGGTCTGCCTTCTTCAAGTCAGACGCAATGTTCTTTCTCCATTCCTGTATTTGTACTCTACTTAACAACCCCACAAATTCACCAGGTTGTCTCTCTCCCTGTCTCTGTGCATCTGAACCAGTTTCTCTTTCACTCTCTTGTCCTCCTCCTCCATCTCTGCACCAATTAGATGCCTGGTTGGAGAAGTGAAGAGTGAGGAAGTAAGATGTTTCATTTTATCTGACAATTCTTATTTTTTCTTTCTAACAAGGTATACCTTTCACTGTAAATATATTCATCATGATAGAGAATTTATCACTTATTTACCCTATTTAGTTCACAAGGAACAAAAACCATATTACTACTGTTTAAATATTTAATGCTTGCATTGTGAATCTTTTCACAACTGTTCACAAAGAATTCCTGCTTCATTTCTCTGCTGGCTGGTGATCTTCAACTTTTAATTGTGGTTGCTGAGAAAACCCAATGACTGGGTGTTTTGATTCTGTGAAACCAGCCACTGAAAGTAGGAACAATTGGCAAAAAGGCAGTAGGCATAATTGGCGAAATGGCAGCAGTGCTGTTGCACTACTCTGATAGACTTTCAGGTCCTTTGCTCATCATGTCGCTGGCCAAAGGCAAGCCATAGGTAGAGGATATGAAAGTGGCAAGAGCGCTGGATTTGGGAGTGGCCTTGGGTTGGTCTTAGTTCTGCCCCCTATTTGTTGTGTGATCCAGACCAACCCACTAAAGAGGGAGGAAGATAGTATCTTCTGTTGCCGTGTGGTAGGGATGGCATGAAATACTACCTGTGAGTGCAAATAAACTCCAAGTGCTGTAAGTATTTACGATTTTATTAATTCTTACAATTTAAGTAACTAATAAATTTCCCTTGCATATTTAAACGTGTTGCACAAAATACAAAATTTTATTTTGCAGGATATGGAAAATGAAAGTTTAAACTTGCAAGTGGTTTGCCGATGAATGTCAAGAATGTGCCCTTCTTTGTAAGAAGGTGTAGAATAATGCAAAAGCAACCTAAACAGCAGGTTAAGAAAAAAAACTATTTTATCTTATTTCTGATTGAAATGCATAGATATTACTTGAGTTTGCTAAATATTTGTGAAGTTTAAAAACAAGTTCAACATTCTAATGTCTAAGGGTATTTATGTTCAAAGTAGCTTTTGTAAATATTTATAAATAAATGGTATAAAAGAGAATTACTACCTTGTAATTATTAACATTTTTCTAGAAAAACAAAAATGTATACATGTATGGAATATATTTAAGTTTGCTCAGCATTCTAACAGATATGGTGGAATTACACAGTTAATATGTACACATACAGATGCTTTAATTTTGAATGCATAGGTGTTATTTTTGCATTTCATCTAACAAAGTATTCAAATGAATTTATATGTCAAATAAATATATAACTCATTTTTTTATTATTTGACATTCTGTGGAAATCAAGAGCTACTTTGATATTATATCCTGCACATCTTCAATAAGGCATTCTAAATTCAAAATATAGTTGAATTTGAGATATTTTCCAGTTGAAGATCTACTTTGAATTTCAAAGCATCCTAGTTTTAATGTGTGGTTTCAGAGAGACATTTTATAAAAAAGGAGAGCTCAGAATACAAACATTTTATTTTTTTAAAGGTATCGTGTGTACAGCTGAGGAGCAGATTTAATTTTTAAGATTCTTTGCATTTATTTTAATTCGTAAATATCTGTTTGTTCTCTTTTTGGATGTAAATGATATTTTGTGAATTGCTGAAAAAAACTGATTTTCAGATGTGTTGATAGTCATGCCATTCTGAAAAATTTTTCTTGATAGGCGTCAATATTGTCTGACCCCTTCATTCTTGTGTCCATATGTGTTTACCTAATTTCTATTCTAACGTGCATCAACGATTTTAGAATGGTTTAAATGTACTCTCCTTATTTGAAACTCTATACATTAGATACTAAGTTTCTTGAGGCCCTATTAATTTCCCTCACAACCTCTGGAACCTAAAACTTCCCTGACATATATCGTTCAAATATTGTTTATGGAGTAAAGTAATTGCATATGAAATGATTTTGAAAAGATTTTTTTAATATTGTTGTTAGACAAAGGTTACCTAGCTGAAGTTTTCCAAGCTTAACCCTTTATTTGACACATATCAAATTCTTCATGTGCGTTAACAACAAAGTATTTTCATTTATTGACTTGACTGTGTCTTTAATTTGGTATCTGATTCTTCAGATAAAAAATTTCCCTAGGGTAGGCCACGGTGGCTCAGCAGGCAGAGTTCTCACCTGTCATACTGGAGACCAGGATTTGATTCCCAGTGCTTGCCCATGCGAAAAAAAAAAAATTCCCTAAATATATCTAACACGTATTTCCCAGGGGTATTATGTGGCTCAAAGAAGAATCAACTTGTATAGGTGCTTTACAAACTGTAAAATGCTACAGAAATTTAATAATTAGTAAGAGAAACTAGTAGGTCATACTAAGACTTGTCACTGTCAATCTTGAAGGTATTGGTTTGTTCTAGGAAGAAGTTCAGTGCTCAAAGGAGCCAGCCTTCTACCCACCAACTTGCTAAGCAGCTTGTCTGTTCTCAATTTCATACCTAGAGTACCTCCTCATCCCCTCACATATATTCATCTCTATCCATTTAATCAAGCTTGCCTCAAATCTTTTCATAGAAATCCTTCAGCACAACTGCACAGTCATGTCTGTTCACTGCAGTTTCACTGTTGTTTTTGACATACAGAAGGCACTTGCTCCTCTTCTCATAATAACATCATAAACACTTGTTTCAGTCTCATTGGAATAAAAAGGCAATTTTCCCTGCTCTCCCCCACTTTGGCCAACCACACTTTAAATTCTTAGGAGAAAAAATGATTGAGCTGATTTATCTTAGTATTCCAGACTCTCCATGAGTTGCTATTAACTAGTTACCTTGTTTTGTTTTGCTTTTCTACTGCAAAACTTTCCATACCTTTCTGATAAATTTATTCCTGGTATAGTTAATTTTGGTTAGCATGAAGAACCCTGATTATACTTGGTCCATATAGCAATTAGTTTTATATTTCTTTTTTGCATAATTAGGGTCAGTAGTTGGCATATGACATTTAATTATTTCTGAATACTCAAAAAGGTCTTCACTGAGTATTTTGTATATGTGGGTACTAATGAATAATTTGTAAATAATGTGAGGTTGAATAGAAATAACAGAAAAATGAACTTTAAATGTTATGGCATATTGCCAGAGGCATTTAAGTTACAATATCCACCTGCATTCATGTTGTTAAAGAGATTGACCCATATAGCATAATTGGAAAGAGATCAGTTCCACACTCATACCTTTTCCATACTTAATGACACTCAGGCATGAAATTATTTGTTTTAAAAAGTCAAAATAAGTGTTAGGGCTTTTTCATCAAGCTCTTTTGTGTTTAGAGGTAACTTTTACTTTCAACTAATTCATAATAAGCTCTTTAAAATTTTGTGTAGCCACAAGATTAGTACAACATTCGGATCTGCAATCTGAAGTATGTTCTCCAAACAAGATGATATCCAGCTGCAATTTTATCATCTCATTGACTCTATTTTAGGTTTTGATATTATTCATGGATAATTTATGTTCTATTATCTTTTTGTGGACCAAATATAAACAGATGAGGATAGAGGGGAACAAATGATCAACTGACACAGTATGCTAAAAATTCAACAAGAAAAACACCAGGAAAAAAATAATTTCCTCTCTATGTATGATTTCTAAAATCAAAATGAAAGTTTTTGTTGAAGATTAGAAAGCCAATATTTTGTGGCTTTTTTTATTTACTTGATTTGGGTTGGGAATGCTAAAAGATTTTTTTCTTTCTCTGTGCAAATATACATTAAAATCAGCCACTCAACTGACAGAGAACTTAGTGAAAAGTTCAGTGATTTTGTTTGTTGCCACTACCTTTCTTATGCTTGTATTGAATTATAGCCATATTGTGTTTATTTATGTTATGATTATCAGTATCATTATTTTAGATTTGTGTCTCACTGCTTGCAGTCTTTCTCTTGATTTGTACAGTATGACAACAGGTAATAGATACGATAGCAGTAAAACAGTTATCATCACTGCTGGGATGAGAAACCCCTCCTTTTTGCTTTTTTTAACCTTCCTCAGCTGGAAAGTTTTGACATCTGCTGGTTTGGGACATGGCTGAGCAGCTGTCAGCAGTGGGGTAGCTGCTTTCAGCAGCAGTTGGCGGGATGGCAGGGTGCCAGCTTGTACCATCTGTGCGCCTGACATTTCATTCTAATTAACAGTAGGGTTAATTGTTCTGGCAGGCTCAAATGTAGTGTCTAACATTACCCAAGGGAAACATGTACAAGTGCAGGAGTGGCAGGGAGCAAGGGACAGCGTCGCTAACAAACCCATGGAGGGAGAGTGGTTAACAACTACCGATGATTTTACTAGCTGGCCACATGCAATAAGGCTGAGGTATTTTTTATTCTGATGAATTATGCCAAGTCTCTAATGATGTAGAAGGAATCAAGCTTAGAAAGGCTGAGACTGCTGCCTTAGGGCAATTGTGAAGGAACAATTTGCATGTTATTACTGCATATTCATACCTAATTGTGTTAGGCTTTGCTAATAGAGCAGAATGACAGTATGAAAAATCGAGCAACTGCTTTAGAGGCAACAAAGCCAGTGGTTTTTTCTCCCTTCCGCTATGAGTGCTGAATGATCATTTAGACATTCAGTTGCTCAATATGACAAGTCTACCATTTGTTAGCTTGACATATTATAATTTATAAAGCAGTATTCTAATTTTAGTTTTAGTTTATTCTTCTCATTTTATACAATATTCATGATAGCAATTTGAATGGGGATATTCATAGCTATTGTGAGTAGTTGTGATTCAAATAAAACTATATTTTGTATGAAGCATTACCATTGTTTTATGATGTATTAATTTTAATGTTTAAATAGCTTTTTCATATGTTAATATAACATAAACCAAGAGTTGATGAGAAATCCTTATTACAGTGGTGCTCATTCACATCGCTGTAGTTAATGCCTCAACATTTCCATTATATAAAAACCTATTTTTAGTGTGGCTTGGACAAAGAAATTGTCAGGTGGTACAGAGCCAAAAGTCTGTTTTTTTAGAAAAGTGACTATGTACACATTCACTGAACTTTCTATCTGATTCTATCACTAGGTAGATAATATGCTTAAGAAATTTCAAGCACAGTAATACGTTTTATGTTAACCCACAATGCCTTTTGAAATCTTTTTCTGGAAGCTCAGAGAAGACAAAGAATTGGAAAATGTACTTTAGAAATCTACATTTAAAACCTGGAAAGCTATGTCTTCATCTAATTTTATGTTTTTTAGATTGGAAGGCCAGATTTGTATCAGCTGCCCCAATCCAGTTTTTGAATATCTGATCATTTCAAATTGTCAGTCATCTGACATATAGTGCTTGCCCTGAGAGTCCAAAAAAGTTGTAGATTAAATGCATGAATTCGGAAAAGTTTCAGTAGCTGTTCTAATTAAATGATAGTATAATAAAAGTTTTAAATTTATTTATTGTTATTTCCATTTTTAAAGTTTCTAACATATTTGGTTCATCATCTACTCTAACATTTTATTATACAGAGTATTTCAAAATAAGTTAAAACTTTGTCCCGTGTTAGTTTACTTTGTGCTTCTTTTTTCCTTAAAACACATTTTCCAAAGTAAAATGTGGTTTGTTAACAAACATATAGTATAAAGTCTTTCTTACCCCGTATTTAAATTTTGAACCATGACATTATATAAATACTACATATTTGCAGTTTAATTATGTAGTAAAATATTAGAGGCCTGTAATTCAAACACTATATGATATGGCTCAGTTAATTTATGAGACTCTAAAATATTGGTTATTGGATGGTAATTTCCTGGCTTAGGACACAGAAATTTAGTCATCTGCAAGAGATGTGTTACATATTTGTACAATTCTAAGTCAGAGGTTAAATAGAGACCTCTGTTCAGTATATGACCCATCTCTCTGCTAAGAATATACTTTGCTACCTTCAGTGTGTTATTGACAAGGTTTATATTTTTAAAAAAGTGTCAGTGTTAGTACATCATTTTGGAAGCTTGCTCTAATATATCAACTGCATTTAAGCAACCATAGAGTATTTTAGTTAAAATTCAAGCAGATTCCATGGAGCATAAATCAGTCCTTCCCAGAGACATCATATCGCATCCCTGTTTTATTTTAACCTAACTTTTGAAAGGCAAAAAGCAAAACTTTACAAAACAAAATAAAATTCAAAATATCAGCAAGATGAGATAACACTCAGAAGTCCACGATTTACCTGTATTGTGCAGGGCTCAGTGCTGCAGCAGTGTGTTTCAGTACCACAGAAATAGAATAAATATTATAATATTTAGCATCGTCCCTCTGTAGTACACTCATCGAGTGTTCATTCGGTCTGTACATGATAAGGGGCTGGGAGATCATTAACTTCTAAATCAGACCATATCATCTTTGGACAACCCTGACTATGAAGGGGTAAGATGTATGTTTTTTCTTTAAAAGCAAAAGCAAGGTACTCAAGTCAGAATTATTTTTTATTCTAAAAATTAGCGGACTATAAACATAGCCTACATAGTTAAATTTTTAAAAGAAATCAACAATAGAAATCTAGCCATGAATTTTGGGGTGCAATATTTGTGGAACAAAATTATCTGTTTTGTACAACTCTCTATTTTGTAACTAAATATTCCAAGTGAAAATGCAATGGCTATTTAAATTAAGAAAGGAAACTGTAACTCCAAAAACAGTAATGTGCCACCTTTTAATATTTTAGTTCCTGTTTTTTTAACCACAACCTTGATCTCAATTCTCAAGTTTACTTCAGCATCACATTTATCATTATTACTTGCCTTTACTCCTACTTTCCTCAGGTGGCTACTCTACAACCAAAGTTGCTACTCCACAAGCAGTTATCTCTGTCTCTCTAGGAAATTACAATGAAATAAAAACATTTACCCAATTATTACCATGTGCCAAAATGGCTCTAAAATTCTGCATTTGTTAACCTTATTCAATTCTTCTAACAAATCTCTAAAGTAGATGTTGTTACTTGTCCCATTTTTTTCAGAGATGGAGACAGAGGCTTAAGGAGTGGTAGTAACTTGCCCATGATCACACAATCAAATTAGTGAGGAGCCAGATTGTATAATCTGGAGCAAGCGCTCTTAATCATTATAATAGACACACTATCAGTAGTGTCAAAGCATGCAAAGGAAATGCAAATACATGAGAAAACACTTTAAGAAATGCATACTTTTTGTTTCCATAAAATATTGATAACAGTCATAGGAACTGTTTGTTCAGAAACTGAGACACAGGACTATAAATCAATACTTTATAATTTATAGCAGTCCCAAGATTTGGGAATGGGCAAAGAGATTACTACGTGTCCTTTGAGAGAAGGCCTGGATTTTGTCTAATGGATCTTCTGGGGATTATTTGATTCTAAAGGGGTATGTGTCTTTTATTGACTTTCTATTGACTAGGCTATTTCAGAAATCAGTAGAGTTAGAAGGTAGCAATGCAAATGATTCTTGTCCATAGCAATGCAAACAAGTCCAGTAGAGAAAAACTGATTTTGCCTCATAGAAAGATAATCTCAAATATTATATTTTATTGTCAAATATTATGTTTTATTCTATTTTATACAAAGGAGTTTTGTATAAAACCCATTAGCAAACACATTTCAGTATTATCGAGTGCCAATATATAACTTTGTCACTCAAATTCTTCTCTGAACTCATATTACATCTTACTATATCCCCTTGTTAAAAATTAGGTAGAATAAACTCTTTGGCATAGTTTCATTTCAAATTTGCATGGGAGCTGTGCTTATATATGGTTTTGAAAATTATGCTTTAATAAACATTAAGAGGCTATATAAAAAAAGAAAAAGACAGAAAACAAGGTGACTAAAATTTACTGAATGCCTGTTTTGAGTCTAGGATTGACTAATCCCTCTTCATACATTAGTTATTTTAAACTTTACCACAACTTTGTGTGGTAGCTATTAGGTTTCCTATTTTAAAAACAATGTGATGGAGAGTAAGAATAATTACAAAAGAGCTCAAATGTCTCATGTCCCAACCAGCAAATGAGGGAAATAGGGATTGAACCCAAGTCTGACTTCACGACTAGTTTCTTCTCCAGAATGAATCTCTACAAAAGATGTACAAACACTTTAATACAGTGATTTGTGTATGGTTATTCTCTAGCCCTGGTACTAACAAGATGGCTGATTGTGTCATAGCCAAGGGTAGCCCATGAAGATGATTCTGTGTTTGTGAAGGAAACACTTGGGAAAGCAACCAGGATCTGCTGAAGACCAGACTTTATTCTGTGACCAGAGTCTTGATGATCTCTTCACTTCCATCAAGAGTGCCCCTTCTTTGTCTTCAAGAATTTGCCAGCTAAATTTATCTAGGATTAACTCCTGTAAATTCCATGTGACTGTCTGAAGGGGCAGTTTCCTTTAGTCGAAAGTAAACTGAAATTTAAGGAACAGAGTTTTATTAAGAAATAAATCCTGACAGGTATGTAGCATAGTAAAAAGAGTGTGTGGGTTGGTTTCCAACACATCTGCATTGGATTCCAATTCTGGCATCTGACAGCCTGTGTGACCATGGACAAGTTCTTTAAAATGTCGTACCTTAATCACTCAACTGAAAAATTGGAATGAAAATTCCTATTTGGATTTGAGCGAAACTGAGAATAAAAATACACTGATGGGACAGATAGGGGACTTTCAATAAATGGCAATTACATTTATCAGTTTTGAATGATATCCGAGTTTCAGAAAAGAAAGTATATGATTACTTCCTTTTTCGTTTTGTAAAATTTTGAGTTTAACAAAGGTGTTTTTTGAAGAAAAAGATGTATAATTATCCTCATTGCTATATTAGTAAAACTTCATGTTTTATTTTGGAAACTATAATTAAGAAACCAAATTTGCAATTTCTGTATATGGAAACTCAAGACATTTAAAAGACTTATCTAAAATTATAAACTACAGCATATATCTGTTAATTCTTATATATTTTCCAAATTTTAGTAAAATTTTCTGCCAAACTTATGTAACTAATGGAATCTGATAGTAACTGAATGTGTTTTCTATTATAAGTCTTTAGTTCCAGGAAAGAGAAAATGCTACTCAGAATTTATGATCACTTTTTTGCAAATATTAGTTATGTGGCAAACTACACTTGCAGTTGATAATGGGTGTAATATAAACAAGTTTTATGTGACTGTGTATTTCATTTAATT
The DNA here is from genome assembly GCF_023851605.1 of Tamandua tetradactyla. NCBI lineage: Eukaryota > Metazoa > Chordata > Mammalia > Pilosa > Myrmecophagidae > Tamandua > Tamandua tetradactyla. Next base: position 121,058,129 of record NC_135332.1, read on the forward strand.
ATTTTTATATTGGGAATAATCTCATAACTTAATTTTATTTTGAAAAGATTTAACTATCTGACATTTTTTTAAAAAAGAGAATATTCTTGCTATTGGGCAGTCCATTAATTCACATTTTTTACATGGAAGGCAAATTTAAACATATGCAGATTCTTTCTGTGGAGTGGAAGTAAGAGATAATATATTTACCAGGTTCACAACATACTAAAATGCAGTTTGTTAATTTTAACTACTCTGTACGTGACAAATAAGCAAACAGGATGTCAAGATAATTCCAGAAATACCAATTAAATGTTATTGTAGAAGCATATTTCTCACAATGCCAAAAAAAAAAAGAAGTCAATTCAGTGAGACTAAGTATGAAACCATTTGCTTGGCATATTTTAATCACTTAACTTTTTTATGGCATAATAAAAATAACAATGTTTTGTTCAGTCTAATCTAAAATAATCTCTAGTTTTCTAGGCCTCATTAACCTTAAGGAACAATAAAGAGATGGATGTAATGGTAAAGTTTATCTTTCCTGAGTCCTAAATCATTAACTCATTGAGACTCCAGATTACCAAATCTCTCTTTTCCACTGTTAGAATCCCAAGGGTCCACAAAGCCTCCTTGGTGGAGGTTAAGTTAGCTTAATGCTGCTCTTTGCTTTATAAACTGGTCACTCTAATCTGCAATTCCTTTTATCCCTCTCATTTAAACTGTGTTTTCCCACATTAATGCTGCCCTGGGATGTAACTTTTCTGTAACTGCCCACTAACTTTCACTTTGAATTCATAGTTACTCCTACGATTAGTTTCTCCTGATTCTCCTTCTTCTTTCTTTCTCTTTCCCCTGTTTTACTTTCTTTTGCTATGGAAAGTGGATACCATAAAATGGGTTGGCTTTTTTTTTTTTTTTAATTTTTTTACTGTATAGTATAATATACAAAGCAAAGAAAAAAAAAAAGCAATGGGTTTCAAAGCACTCTTCAACAAACGTTACAGGACAGATCCCAGAGTTTGTCATGGGCTACCATACGATCCTCTCAGATTTTTCCTTCTAGCTGCTCCAGAATATAGGAGGCTAGAGGGCTTAAATATTTTTTCGTCATCACAATCGTCTTTTTCCCCTTCTTTTTCATGTGAAAAATAACATGAAATATATTTAAAAAGACTATAAATTTCAAAGCACAGTACCACAATTAGCTGTAGAGCATATTTCAGCGTTTGAAATGGGGTACAAATTCACAATTTTAGTTTTTTACTTCTAGTTGCTCTAAAATACTAGAGACTAAAAGAGATATCCATTTTATGATTCAGCATTCATATTCATTTGTTAAATTCTATCTTCTCTGTATAACTCTGCCATCACTTTTGATCTTTCCATCCCTCTCTTTAGGGGTGCGTGGGACATGGCCATTTCTAAATTTTTTATATTGGAAGGGTCTGTCACTAATAAGCAGTAGGGAGATGGAACTATTTGATGTTCTGGAGAGGCTGCGCTAGGTTTCAGGATTTATCTGGACCAGGGACCCATCTGGAGGTTGTAGGTTTCTGGAAAGTTACTCTAGGGCATGAAAACCCTTGTAGAATCTTACATATTGCCCTAGGTGTTCTTTAGGATTGGCTGGAATGGTCCTGACTGGGGGTTGGCAGATTTGATAGGTAGCAAGGTCTACCCGAAGCTTGCATAAGAGCAACCTCCAGAATAGCCTCTTGACTATTTGAACGCTCTCTGCCAATAAAGTAATTAATACTTTATTAATTACACTCCTTTCCCCCTTTTGGTCAGGATGGAATTGTTGATCCCACGGTACCAGGTCTGAATTCATCCCTCGGAGTCATCTCCCACATTGCCAGGGGAATTTTCACCCTTGGATGTCATGTCCCACGTAGTGGGGGGGGCAATGATTTCACTTGCAGAGTTGGGCTTAGGGAGACTGAGGCCACATCTGAGCAACAAAAGAGGTCCTCCAGAAGTAACTGTTAGGCATGCCTATAGGTAGTCTAAGCTTCTCTGCTACCTACATAAGCTTCACAAGAGTAAGCCTCATGATCGAGGGCATGGCCTATTGATTTGGGTGTCCCTAAAGTTGAACACAGTATCAGGGGATTCCCCGATGGTAAGGTTTAATAGTTCCATATTATTTCTCCCCTCCTTCAGGGGACTTTCCCAATACTTTTTAATTATCTGCTTCATATACTCTAGGATGTATCCAGGAATTACAATAATCTATACAGTATTGAAGGGCCTCCTTCTAAATCTGTGCTGCATGTGATTCAATCGTTCAGATGAGCTCTACGGATAGGTTGAATTCGATTATGCACTACAGAAAATTTCAGTTCCAGACCAATAAACCTTTCTTCCACTGGTCTCAAAGCGTATGTGTGATTCTAAAATATAGATACTGTCTTCCTTATCCCTATGTTCTGAATTACTTTAATCCCAACCTGTTCAGCTTAATTCTTATCTCTAAATATCAGGGTATTGTATAAAACAGCCTCTCAAAATTCAGAAATAATAATCACCACTCCAGACTTAATGTGTCTGCTCTAAAAGCTTACAATCTAGGCCCCTGTTTTCTTATAAGCATTTTCTAAAGATGACCATACCATTCTTGTTCTTTTGTTTCTGGCTTATTTTGTCTCACCAGATGTCCCACATATTCATTCACATCATTGCATACCTCACAACTTTGTTCCTTTTTTGTAGCAGCTCAACCTTCGTTCATAAGTATACACCATTGTTCGCCAGTCTACTTCTCCATCAGTGCATCCTTCAGCCACCTGCATTTATTGGGCATCATGTAGAGGGCCCAAAATCCGCAGACCATCAGCATTTTCAATTTTAGATAATTTCATTGTTCCCAAGAGAAAGACCCTGGTCAAACAGGAAATTTAAACTTCCTCTTAACTCTTATCCAGACAGCTACTGATTTCTCTAGCAACTTCTTCTTTGACCCACTGGTTGCTTAAGAGTGTGTTATTTAATCTCTATATGTTTGTGAATGTTCTCATTCTTTGGTGGTTATTGACACAGAGCTTTATCCTATTGTGATCAGAGAAAGTGCTTTGAATAATTTCAATATTTTTAAATGTATAAAGACCTGTTTTGTGCCCCAGCATATGATTCATCCTGAAGAATATTCTGTGAGCACTAGAGAAGAATGCATATCCTTGTGCTTTGGGGTGCGATAACCTATATATGTCTGTTAGGGCTAATTCATTTATGAAGTATTTAACTTCTCTATTTCCTTGTTGTTCTTCTGTCTGGTTGTTCTATCTATAGAGGGAATGGTGTATTGAAGTCTCCTACTATTATTGTTGAAATATAATGCCCTTCAGTTTTGCCAACGTCTGTCTCATGTACTTTGGAGCTCCTTGATTGGGAGCATAAACATTTATGATTGTTATATCTTCTCGGTGAATTGTCCCTTTAATTAGTATATAGCGTCCTTCTTTGTCTTTTATGATGTCCTTGCATTTAAAGTCTATTTTGTCTGATATTATTATAGCTACTCCTGTTTCTTTTGGTTACAACTTGCATAGAAAATCTTTTTCCATCCTTTCACTTATAATTTATTTGTATCCTTGTGTCTAAAATGAGTCTCTTGTAGGCAGCACATAGCTGGCTTACGTTTCTTAATCCATCCTGTCAATTTGTATTTTTAATGGGCAAATTTAGTGTGTTAACATTCAAAGTTATTACTGAAAAGGCTTTTCTTCATTCCATCATCTTATCTTTTTTTTTTTTTTTTATTTGTCAGATCTGTATATTCTTTTCCCTCTTTCTCTTTGTATTCTTTAAATTACCCTTAGTGGTACTCTTCAATTCTGTGCCCTCCTCCAGACATTTCTATGTTATCTTTTTTTTTTTTTTCAGTTGGCTGAACTCCTTTTAGTATTTCTTGTAGGTCTGGCCTCTTGTTGACAAATTCTTTCAGGGCTTCTTTGTCTGTGAAAACTTTAATCTCTCCCTCAATTTTGAAGGGCTGTTTGGCTGGGTACACAATTCTTGGCTGGGAGTCTTTCTCTTTCAGGATTTTTAATATATCATAACACTGCCTTCTCACCTCCAGGGTGCTAGTTGAGTAATCTGAACTCAGTCTTATTTGATTTCCTATGTATGTAGTAGATTGTTTTTCTCTTGCCACTTTCAGGATTTTCTGCTTCTCTTCAACATTGGATAGACTGATTAGTATGTGCTTTGGGAAAGGCCTATTTGGTTTTATTCTGTTTGGAGTTCTTTGTGCTTCTTTAACTTGTATATTTATGTCCTTTATGAGGATTGGAAAGTTTTCCCCCATTATATCCTCGACTATTTTTCCTAGCTCTTAACTCCTCTCTTCTCCTTCTGGGATACTAATGATTCTTATATTTATTCATTTTGTTTTGTCTATCATTTCCCTGAGATCCAATTCAATTTTTTTCCATCATTTTTGCCATTTGCTGTTTTGAGTCTTTGAAGTCAGTTATCCTATCCTCTGTATCACTTATTTCTTCTTCTGTCTCTTCAAATCTGGTGTTGAGTACCTCTAGTATGTTTTTTATTTGGTCAACAGTCTTTAATCTCTTTGATATCCACTACTTTTCTATTTATTCTTTCAAATTCCTTTTTATGCTCTTCTACGTCTTCTTGATCTTCTTTATGTCATTTGTTATTCCACTTATTTTATTAAGTAGAGTTGATTAATTTTTCCAATGTCTGTGTCTCTTCTGGTGTTTTAATTTTGTCATCAGGCAGGGCTGTATCTGTCTCCTTTGTTATGTGCTTAGTGATCTTCTCTGTTTGTGTCACATGTGAATATCTCAATTGATTTATTTGGGAATTGATTTCGTTCAATAGTCTAAGGCCTTGTGTTTGCGGGATGGTTGTACAGCAGGTAGCAGGGCATGGGGTGGAGCAGTCAGTACTGTGACTTGTTTCAGGGCAGGTATGGGCACAGGTTGGGGATGCTATGCTGATGATTGTGAATGTGAGTGCCCAGCAGCCAGGGAGGATGTAATTATGTGGGTGCCCTGGTCTGGGGGGCATAACCCTGGTCTGCCAGCAGTTTGGCGTTATACCTTTGTGGGTTCAGGGCAGATGTGGCCAGGCTGCACAGGTCAACACTTTCTCAAAACTGGGAAGTGTGGCTGGGGGCCATGTGCATGCATGGTTCTAGGACTGCTATAAACTTCATGGGCCTAGAAGTGTCATAAACTGATGCACAGAGCTCAGTGGAGTGGGGTGAAGCTGTGCGACACCATGGGCAGGGGGGCAGGGGTAGCCTGGGTATGGAGATTAGTGCCTGCAGCCTTTATGTGCTGGCAACAGCCTGCAGGGAACAGGGAGGGGGAGGTAGTGCTCGGGAGGGGTTCAGGAGAGGTGGGTTGGGCTGCACTTGGAATGGGAGTGTGGGGCAGTTACATGCACTGGGGCTGGTGGTGTGGGGGCACCTGGAGCACGGACAACGGGAGCAGGGAATGGGGTGGGGTTGCATGGGGTGTGCAGTGTGTTGCCAGTCACAGGGCTGCACTAGTGAGGGTAGCGCATCCAAGGAATGCAGCCTGGCTTCCTTCCTAGTCCTGGCTCCCGTCCGTGTACTTCTTGCCGGCTCCACGCCTTCATGCCAAGTTCCAGCTTTCTGTCTGTCAGTTCCTTGGCCCCTCCCAGGTCAGCCGCACTCCTGAATTGCTGCTTTAGTTGCCCTCCTGTCCCTTCTCTAACTTTTCCGTGGAACAGGGCTAATCAAGGACTCCTCTATTTGGCCATCTTCCTGGAAATCAAGCGTATTGGCTTTTAACAATGGGAATTTATTAGTTTACAAGTTTTACAGTTTTGAAGTCATGAAATTGTCCAAATCAAGGATTCATCAAGAGGATATTTTCTTCCTGCAGACCAGCTGTCGTCAATCCCGCACTCCTCTTTCACATGGCAAGGCACCTGGTGGTGTCTCTACTCTCTTCCAGGTTGTGTCGCTTTCTGTTTCTTGCTTCCCTGGCTTTCTCTCTCTGTCCTTATCTTCATATAAAGGACTCCAATAAGAGAATTAAGACCCACCCTGATAAGATGGTCACACCTTAAATAGCCCAACCAAAAGATACTGCTTACAATAAGTCCACACCTACAGGAGTGGATTAGCATTAATAATCTGGGGTACATAGAGCCACACTTTCCTTTTTCTTCCCCCATCCCCATTTTCTCCTCCTTTTCTTATTCCTCTTCCTCTTTCTTCGTTTTGGAAATCTGTCTTCCATGATAGGAATTCATTAGGAAGTCATAAATCTATTGAGAGAGACAAAATTATTTTTGAAGAGAATAAATACGGTAATATGAATGTTTATAACATATTTAAAAATTAAGTTGAGATCACTTACACATCTTTCAGTGAACTTCTTACCAGAACATTCTCATAAGTGCCACTAAATGAGAAAGATAATGTAGACCAAACTCTCTGTAAGGTCATTCCCATTTGCTCAAGATTTCAAAGCCCTGAATTGAGAACAAGTTGGTGCACAGTTCGTACTGATTTGAGGTAGCAGTGAATTTGATGATGATGTTAATTGTGGTTTGTTACCTCTTCCAGGAACTGACCATGAAGTTAATGGACGGAACAGATCCCAAGAATCCATTATATCCCTAGACTTTGTGATTGTCTGAAGCTCATCATTCTCTTTGTAGTCCTCAGAAGGATTCATGAGAACAATACTCCAAAAATTCTTGCATTTTTATAATTCTTGATTGATGATTTTTATTCTTGAAGATCAATTTTTCCTGGGGGGAAAATGTATGGATTCTATTTTATTTTCTTCAGTGTTTAAGACATGTTATTCTAATGACTTCTAGCATAAAGTGCTGTTTTTGAAAAGTTTAAAAACAATCTGATTTTTTTTCTCTTTAATAAACTTGATTTTTTGCCAGGAAGCCAAAAGACTTTTAAATCCCAATATTTTGACTAGAATATGTTTTGGTGTTTGTCGTTCTAGGTCAATTTTCCCAGGTTAGTAGTTTCAGGTCTTTCATTTCAGGAAAAAATTCATAGTTATAGTTTTTGCCATTTGTTTACTATTGTTATGGTTTTCTTTTTGTGGACATCTATGATGTGTTTGTTGAATTTTCTTTATCTTCTGTATTTGTCAGTAAAACTGAAATCCCTCTCATTTTTCTTCTTTTATTTTTAAATATGTTTTGTCTTTCCATCATTTATTTTTTGCAAAGACATTATCTATTGCACTTATTTTGCCTTTTATTTTAGTTTTTTGTCTCCAAAGTAATGTGTCTTTTTCTTTCCAATTTTTGCCTTAAGTGGTGTCACTTGTCTTTTATGTCTTCCTGGGCAATAAAGAGTCAATTCAGCAGATGGGGGTCAAACCCTGCATATTCCAAAGAAAGGTGTGTCTTTAGTACTGGCCCATGGCTACTTTCTGGGAGATAGTTTCTGAGCCCTTGATATATTCTTCCTTATATGAGTGTTTATATGTGCTTGAAAGCTTGGACCATGTTGAACCAATTTGAACAGATAATTTTGTCCTGGCAATGTGATAAATAGGAGTCTAAGTAGCTAATGTTAACCATGTGAGTGCTGCATTCTTACCTGACTGACACCCCCTGCCCCCAGTGAAAACTCTTGACCCCCAAGGTTTGGGTGAGTTTCCTTGGTTGACAGTAGTTCTCATTCATTACCACGCATTGCTGCTTAGGAGTTCGTTTAGTATTTCTAGTGAATTACTGAGGCTGAGGGTAGTCTTAAGGATGTCCTAACACATTTCTCTTCCCAAACATATTATTTCTGAGTGTTTATAAATTATAATTTTATGTTTTTTATAGTTCCTACATTTCTCATGTTCTTTAAGCTCATTTTAAAATATTATTTTTATTTTTTTTGTAGGCATGACTTACTAGCAAATATTCATTTCCTATAGAGTCATTATAATTGTTATAAATTTATAACTAAAACTTGGGATCCTACACAATCTTTTATCTTATTCATTTTTCAATAAAATGAATTTTCATGCACTTTTGGAAAGGAGAGTTGGACCCCTTTTCTAGCTTCATGGCTCTGGAATTCCCTATGGCCTTTTATTTACTGGGAATAGCTTGATAGTGAGACAACATCTTCTTACAGGCCTCTTCTGTATTTCTCTACTACATAATATGAAGTTTCTAGTATTCTGTAGCTTCTAGCTCTACAGTAAACATGAGTATAACATGGTAATATTAGATCTTCTTAATGATCTATATGTGTTTTGAAGGACATTACCACATGAATAGTGGTCCACCAAAATGTATATTATCACCAAAAAAGATGATTTTACCTTTTGAACTTATCAACTAAAATTACATCAGCATTCGCAGTAGTTTGAGATGTTACAATTTTGACAGAATGAATTTCCAAAATCTGTAGTTTTATTTCATGAATTGGCTGAATAAAATTCAAATATATTTTAGAAGTAACCTGTATTTTATTTAAAGCATTTAATAGCACATATATAAGTAGGTACATTAAACCATTTATGAAATTATTATAATGTTGGATCCAATATGTTAACAGCCATTGCTTAACTTCTCAATGGCACATAAGAAAACCGGATTTGAAAATAAGTGAACTGAACTTAAAAGAACAGCCATTTGCTCTAAATGAAAAGGTATGGTTCACAGGAGGGTGTGAAATGTAACTCCTGCTGCCTTTGTACGTGTGTGTGTGCGCACGCGCGTGTGTCTATGTGAAACTGTGTTATTTGGTATAGCCCTCTTAAAATAACTACTATCTTGGACCAATATCCACATTTCTTTAATAAATTTGTGAATTTTGGTTTTCATGCAAAAACCAAATGATAAGGATATCATAAGTGATATCCTTATAGATCCACAGTGAATGACATATTCAAACATTTTGTGAAAATTATATGTCCATCATAAACCTTTTGAGAAAAGAAATTCAGCATTTCAATTTTCATTAAGCACAGACTTTCATATTTTCAGCTCAATTTTTCAAAGCAATTAATTTTTTTTATTTCCAAGCAATTAAATATTTATACATTTCTAACAGCAATAAATGATATAATTAATTTAAGAACAGTATTCTTATTAAATGTCTATAGAGGCTATAAAGTACAGTTGTTCTGCCTCTATATCTTAGAAATATATCCTAGCAGTTGGAAGCTCAATGTCAACAGAACCCAGAAAAGAAAGGAGAAGATTTTGCTATATGCCTTGATATGCAACAGAAAAGCCAGGGAGCAAGGATCACCAACAGCCGTCTCCAGAACACCGCAGTCTTCTGGGAGAAAGTATTTTTTTGCTGGCACCATAATTTTGGACTTCTTCTACCCTCAAAACAGTGAGCCAATCAATTCCTGTTTTTTAACCCAACCCATTGTATGATATCTGCTTTAGCAGTTGGGAAAATAACAGTTTTTGGTAGAAGAAGTTGGGTGCTGTTATTACAAATACCTAAAATGTGGAAATGGCTTTGGAATCGGGTAATAGGTAGAGGCTGGAGGAATTATGAGGCACATACTAGAAAAAGCCTGGATTGCTTTGAAGAAACAGTTGGTAGAAATATGGACATTAAAAGCGCTACTGTTGAGGTCTCAGAAGGAAATGATGACTATGTTATTGGAAAGTGGAAAAAACGCAATCCTTGTTATAAAGTGGGAGAGAACGTGACAAAGTTGTTTTCTGATGGATTGAAAGTGGAACTTGTAAGTGGTAGACTTGGATATTTAGGTTATTTTTAAGCTAAGTGTGGAAGGTGCAACCTGGCCTCTCCATGTAGCTTAGAGTAAAATTTGAGAGAACAGGGCTAAGCTGAGAATTGAACTCTTAAGCACAAAGAACCAGAAATTGATTTTGAGCCCATCCAGATAGTACTCCGAGACTAGAGCCAGTGGTGGTGCTATCAGGTACCTCTCTGAATTTCTAGGAAGTGAGTTCCTAGAGGAGAGATCTACATGTCACATTTTAATTAAACAACACTTTGTTAAAGAAGGTGTGGATAAGCATGGGTCCAGTCAGCCATTTCAGTGAAAGACAGATTGGAAATGCAATTATCCAGGAAGCATCTCTGGAAAATTCTGTTTTGTCTGACAGTTTGGAATTCTGTCAGCTTCACACAAATTCAACAAATTTTTTTGTGTGTGTGTGAAATTTGCATAAGCAGAACCACTGTGAGCCTAGACTGAAAGAAATAAAGAAAAGATGAATTGAAAGAAGAATAACTTCAAAAGAAGAACCACTGAAGCAGTGATCTGGACAGAAAAGTTCTCCTTGGGTCAAAAGAGTGAGCCTACTCATGTTGTGGAAAGGGTGGGTGAACCCCTGTGTTTGGAGGGGGCAAGACATCTGGGGGGTGGTTATTTGTGCCTCCATTGCTCATAGAGAGTGCCATGCCCCCCAGTGTTTGGAATGCCCCCGAGTTCACAGAGAACCTGGCCATCATTCCAATACTTGGAAATAGTGGGTCCTGTAGTATTCAGAGAGAACATGGCTGCTGCACAAGCATGGAAGGGGAGAAACTTCCATTCCATCAGGCCCAGAGGATTAAGCATCAGTGTGCAGATGGCTCTCAGACCTTGAGAGTTAATGGAATTTGGTCTGCTATTTTTTGAACCTGCTTGGGACTCATGACTCCAGTTTTCCCTTTCTGGAATGGGAATGTTTATCTGACAACTGTTTATATCGTATACTGGAAACAGATAACTTATTTTCTAGGTTTTGCAGGTCCATGAGACAGAGGAAATTTCCCCCAGTATGGACTACTCCTGTAACTGATTTTCAGGGAACAGCAGTTAGTTAGCATTAGTCTAAAATGGCTTAAGGCATTGGGATTCTGTGATAGAATAATGTATTTTGTATGTGGGAAAAATACATCTTTTGGGGGTCCAGAGGGCAGACTGTGATGTATTGAATTGGGTAACCCAGTGGATGTGTTCTTGATCTGTTCCTGCTTTCCGGCATATGTGGACCCATTATATATAGGATGTGGCCCAGTTGAATCTGGTTGGGCTTTAATGCAGATTACTGGAGGCTTTAAAAGAAGATTGAAATTCAAATGCAGAGAAAGAAGTCATGGGAAGTGTTCTAGTTTCTTAGCTGCCAGAATGCAATATACCAGAAATGGAACAGCTTTTAAAATGGAGAATTTATTAAACTGTAAATTTACAGTTATAAGGCCATGAAAATATCCCAATTAAAGCAAGTGTATAGAAATGTCCAAGTCAAGGCATCCAGGTAAAGATACCTCGGTTCAAGAAGGCTGATACCATTCAGGGTTTTTCTCTCTCAACTTGGAAGGCACATGGTGAACGTGGCAATGTCTGGTAGCTTTCTCTCCAGGCTTCTTGTTTCATGAAGCTCCCCCAGGGACATATTCCTTCTTCATCTCCAAAGGTCTCTGACTATGTGGGCTCTGTGATTTTCTCATGGTTCTAAAAGGGACTCTCTCCAAAATGTTTCCTCTTTTAAAGGATTCTAGTAAACTAATCAAAACCCACATGGGATGGGTGGAGTCACATCTCCGTCTAATCAAGGTTAATAACCCAAAATTGTGTGAGTCAAAGTTCCATAATCTAATTTAAAGATTCTAATCTACATTATTGAATGGGGATTAAAAGAAATGGTTGCTCCCACAAGATTGGATCAGGATTAAAACATGGCTTCTCTAGGGTACATAATCCTTTCAAACCAGCACAGGGAGCAGCCAGAATATTTAAGTCAGGTGAACCCAGAAGAGAAAAGAGAAGATGCTGCCATACCTACGGCCTTGTGACAGTAAAGCCAAGGACCGAGGATCACTGGCAGCTATCCCAAGACCTTCACAGTCTTCTGGGAGAAAGCATCATCTTGCCGTTGCCTCAATTTTAGACTTCTTCTAGCCTTAAAACCATGAGCCAATAACTTCCTATTGTTTATGCCAATCTATTGTATAGTATTTATTTTAGCAGATAAATACCGCTAAACTAATAATCTCATTGACCTAATCATCTGGAAGACTGGTAGCTTAATACATCTGGAAGTACAAAGCATAGGACATGGAAAAGTTGGCTAATATACAAAGTGGCTCTCAATAAAACACAGCATCAAATACACATCCCCAGGAAACTAAAAGGACTGTACTGGAAAGATTCAGACAAAGCTGGACTAAGTCAGTTCACTCCACATGCATCTCACACACCATTATAGATACCAAGGCAGACTCTGGAAGTTTGAGAGGTATCCTGTTCTTATTTTAATGCAGGTATTGAAAATAATTCGTTGAAAAATGAAACAATCGGATAAGGCGTTACACTATGACTATAGTGTCAACTGGGACATTCATTACAGAACAATTGGTCATACTAGCATCATAGCTAGTACTTAAACAAGATGGGTCTGTTTCTGGATTTCTTATTTTTTTCTGGATTGTTTGAGTCAATAGCCTGAGCAGAAGCTGCCTCTGTGTTTTCTTTGGGTTTCTGTTCTAACACTTACCAGGTCTCTCATTTATAGAAATGTCTTTTATTTCCAGATGAATTTTTGGTTTCACCTTTTCGTATTTTATTGATCACAACCAGGTATGTGGGATAGAGTATGTATTCAAAATTTACTTGCCACCTTGACTAGAAGCCTCAAAATTCTTTTCAGAAAAATTTTTTATTTTATCTCCACAATGTTGTATAAAAAATGCCAAAGAATAACAAAGAAATGCCTTCAAATATTCTAATATCACTAAAAAAAATCAGTGATTTGAAAGAATTATACTAAAATGGATATAAATTTGACTTTGAATATTCCATTTGTATTTTTTAGTTTTCATTGAAAATTTTTCTTTGGAAATAGTAATACTTCTAGCAAATCTAAACTAAAATTCTTATACGTAATTATATAATTAGATATTTAATTGTCCTTTCGCTTTATACCAAGCATGTATTTACTTGATGAACATATTAAATAAATATAGTAAATATGAAAATACTGTGTGGGCTAATGAAGTTACAATGATGTGAACCAAGTAATTTGAAATCCAATTGTTAACAAGTTGTAGTTTACTTTTTGCTCTATTTTCTTAAAGAAATCTGCTATGGAAGAAAAAATACATCTGTGTTCAATTATGAATTTGAATAATGTATGTTGCACAAAAAGGACACATTAGGTAGTTTACTATTATTAGAGTCCACATTCATGCTTTTCCCCTTTTAATAATGGAAATATTAAATTTGGTAATATTAAATTGATGGAAAAATAGTATTTCTCATATTTCCTTTTTGACTCATTAAAGCAAGTTATGGAATTTGAGAAATTTGAAGTATATTATTTGGCAGCAAAAAATCAGCTCAGACCCTTATTGCATATAATCAAGACAAATTGTAAATATTATGATTGAATAATAAAATTTGCTTATGAGATAAATACATTCTCACTGAAGAGCTGGTGTGAGTGACGTCCTGAGTTAGAAATGCTCCATAAAACAGTGCTTATTGTTGTTTAAAAATATTGCACTGGATATGATGGGCAATACGATGATAGGAAATGGAAATAGAAGTTCAAGATGGAAGATCTTGAATGCCTTATTCTCTGGACTCAGGGCAGAAATAGAAAATTTTTATTTAAGGAAAAATAATCATCAGATTTGTAGTTTAATGAGATTAATGAGTTAGAAATACAAGCTGGGAGATCATTTAGAAAGTCGTAATTCTAAGATAGATAATGAGAGTGATGCCTGTGGAAATGAAGACGAGGGGATAGATTGAAAAATATTGTGGAATAGAAACAGGGAGTGAGTGAAGAAAGTCTGATCAAGGGAAGGTTAAACAAAGAAGGAGAAGAAAAAGAAAGATTGATTTGAGTCTGAGTGATAGAAAGGACATTTTGTCAACAAGAGAATCAGTAACATACAAGTAGAAAATTGAGAAATTTGGAGTATATTATTTGGCAGCAAAAAATCGGAATGAAGATTACAGGTTCAGTATTGAAAATGTTTGGCGTGCGGTATTAGCAGGACATACAGATGATTATCATTAAGCTGCAGGAAATGTGGCTGCATATTTGTTTCTTCATAGAAACACTTATAAAATCAACTTAAAGTTTCTCTTGAAATCCATAGAAGATTCCATTAGCATCACTGTTGGGCAATCAAAATGTAATTTATAAAATACGTATTTTGTAATGCCCTTCGCAGTCTTTGTTAATACAATGATCTCACTGTATAGTCAGTAAGTGTTTGTGCAAGCTTGATGGTCTTGTTAGGATTCAACATATGTGCTATGCTGGCTTTGTTTCATTGTGAGGTCTGGTAACTATTTAAATTCAGGGCCTATCACGATGCCTGGAACACTGTAGGTACTCAATAATGTGAAAGGATGAATGGATCAATAGATGGGTGAACAAGCATATTTTGATCTGTTGAACCTTTGGCAGTCAGTGATTTTCCCTCTCTTTAGGATAGTGCTTGAAGAGCATCTGATAGGAATACACAATGAAAGTCTGAAAAAATTTGACATTACTTAACTGTAGCTAAAATACCTTTGATTGGGCAGATTGAAGGACTGGAATCTTTTATGGTTGATTCATATTTATGAAATCGCTGATATTTTTTCATTTCCTCATTTGCATAATTATACAAAATATAGGAGGTGGTATGTGTTTCTTACATATCCCCTATTAAAACATGAAGCCAAAATGATTGTTATTATTACAATTAAGCATTTCATTAAAATAATTGTCCATATTGTAAAATCTTCAGCCATACGGGATGATTGTTAGTCGCCGGTGACAACTGGAAAAAAAAAGTCAATATGTTTCTCAAGACTATTTGATTTGACTATATTTCTGCCTAATTGCAAGGGGATGTCAAGAAAACCTTAGGCAATCCTTTGTACTCTGTGATTCTCTGGTCTATATTGCTGTCTAGTCATTGGAGCCTGGTTTTAATTCTTACAGTATGCCCTCATAGAGCTGAAGATGACTGTTGTAAATCTCATAACCTCCTAAAAAGCAGTTGCAAGGCAAAAGAAGGAAATGGTGACAATTTATAAGATCCGAAACCATACCAAGTTCTTTGTAGTATTGTGAGAGTAAAATACATTGTGAGATATATCACATCATTGTTTTTAGTCCTTGTATTTCCCTTTATATTTTCATGGAAATGACAGCTAGTTATGGGTGGACACAAACTTGTACTTTCAGAATTTCCTGAATTCTTGGAAACTATGACTCACATAACTGGTTAGTATTCTAAGACTGTCCCTTGACATTTATTGCTAGATATTTATTGCTAACTATGCCTTCTTTTTGTTTCTAAAGATATTACTACTGTTTAAGGAACTGCATGCCAAGTTAAGATTTGTATGAATAGCTTAATGCCATTGGAGACTAGGCCTAAGGAGATGGCATTTCAAATTCACTTTAGGTTGAAACAGCTCAGTGATAGTTTTTGAAAGAAATGAATGGGTGGAGTTTTCCAAGATAATGAACACCTGTCAAATGGTATGAAAACTGACATGTTTATTACTCTTTCATACTCATTTGTTACTAGGTGAAATCTTTTAACATGAAAAAACTGGTCATTAATTCTTCCCTTGCTTGGATTTTTAGCTATATTGATTGATTCTTATTTCCTTGAGCTATGCGAGTTCAACTATTTCTTTTCTGTGGAAATATATTTAGGTGAGCACTTCTTACAGAACAATAGTATCTATTGAAATGTCCCCTTAAATTTCATATTTTAAAAGGTATAAATATGAACTCAAGTTTTTAGAGTTCTTCTTAGAGCTTGTGACATTAAAGACTCGTCAATAATCAACAAATACTGAACAATATCTATCCTTTTGATATCTTTCGACACCTCTTCCAATCCATTTATGTAAAAGATTTCTATTTCTCTGTGATTCTATTTTCCTGTCAACTGCCAGTTTAAACAAAAATAACTGGAAATGTCTTGAGCTAAACCTGGAAGTGTATTGTATCCTATTTTGCTGAAAACATTTTCTTGCCTACAATTATTCTTAACTAGATATTAATGCTCTTAAAGACAAAAATATTGTGGAATATATTGAGCTAGTTCCTTAAATTCCTCTCTCTTAATGGGTGAAGAACTTTTAAAGAATGTGTAAACATGTGAAGTTGTAGAAACTATGACGTCATGTACTACCGAGAACATCAATCACTCCTCTCTACCTAAGCAAGAAAAATTTATTGAATAATGAATGGCTTCTCTCCATATTTCATGTATGTGAATATCTAATGTGCATGGCTTCTCACTCACACAACGTACTGAATGAAACATCCTTTATTTTAGAAAGAAAAGTACTAATGATTTTAATACATTTTGAAGGTCAGTAATGTTCAGCGCAGAGAAATACGTGGAGAACAATAGCTTCTTAGAGAGCGGAAAACATGGTACTCTCATTATCTGTAATCTCAGCTGGTCACCATAGTAACAGCATTTTATTTTCCAAGATGTTAGCCTTTATAGTTCTGTAGAATCCACTTCCTAGGCCTCCAGACACATCAGCGGCATCTAGTGGCTGAGACCTCGGCAGAATTTTTTGCGCTTTACGGCCTGCTATATTATGTTGAAAATCTGATGTCATGGACAAGTGGTTAGCTATGCCTATGTTTCTCACTCATCATGGTGAGTGACTGTATTTTATCAGAACATTACTTTTTCAGATCATGGATATGTTTCAGTACAGAAAAAGAAAAGGGTAAGGAAGTAGTATGTATTTGTGTGTTCTTCACAGAAAGAATGAAGATAGTTTCCAAAGATGATAATATGGTTTCTCAAAGAATGTATGGAACTACTTTCTGGAATCCCTAGGGGATGGAAGTGTTAAGGATTTAAAGAGACTGCTTATGGATACTGAGTAATTTAATCATGCTCACCTACCTTCTTTTTCTGATTTGCAAATTTATGTTGTAGTGGATAATATATACTCAGATACTTCTCAGGTCTGAACTAACCTCGATGGTGAACTGGGAAATCCAGAAATTCTATTCAGTCTTCAGGGAGGTAGTGGGGGGTTTTGGAAAAGGCGTGGACACTGGACTAAAACACTGGCATATCCTGCCTGTACCACCTCATGAGGATATACTCTCCACCGAAAGGTTTAATTTACAGCAGTGGTTCTCAATCCTGGCTACATATTAGGAAACAAAATATCATTGCCCAGACTCTACCCTGGACCAATTGAATCAGGATCTCTGGAAGTTGAGCCTGAGCATTACCTGAAAAAACAATGACAGAAACAAAACCTGAACAGCTGCACACAAGAATCTCCTGAGGAGCTTTGTAATACTATATAATCACTGGTCTAACTCTAAACCCTTGCTTCTAGTAGGGGGGCTACTGACAGGCAGCAGCACTTGGGAGCTTGTTAGATATACAATATCTAATTCACACTAAAGAGTGGGAAGTAATGAAAACCCATAGAAATTCTAATTCAGAAAATCTGGGATGAGCCTGAGGATCTGTTTTTTTGAAAACCTAGATGTTTCTGTGTGTCCTTAGCTTCCTGCTGTAACTCACACTGGTATCTGAAAGTTTTCTGGAGGATTAAATAAGGATGTTTATACAAAATGTTTTGTTAACTGCAATGAACTATGTAAATGTTATTAATTTATTCATAAAGTCAACAAGCACTTATTGAGCACCACTATGTTCAAGGGCTTTAAAAGCCATACATAAAAGAGCTGGTGCAGATGAAGACCAGGGCAGAAATTCCTCTCTGAAATAGGCATGTCTCTACTCATAAATGCTTTTCTAAAAGTATTCATGTGCTTATCTTATACATACTAGAGAAAGTTTAATACAAAAATCTACAAGAAATTTTTGTTAATTATTTTTTTATTAGAGAAGTTGTAGGTCTGTGGGAAAATCATGCAGACAATACAGTTCCCATCTACCTCCCTCCCATACCCCCGGTTTACCTATTATTGATCTTTGCATTAGTGTGCTAATTATGCTATCATTAATAACACAATATTATAATATTACACTATCATCTATAGTCCATAGTTTACATTAGGGTTCACTATTTGTTTTGTAAGTCTTTTTTATTGTTTTTTAAACTATTTTTACTCTAGTAATATATATATAAATTTAAGCTTCCCTTTTAACTACATTCAAATACGCAGTTCAATGGTGTTCATCGTATTCACAGTGCTGTGCTACCATCACCACCATCATTTATCAAATTTTTCATCAACCCAAACAGAAACTCTGTGACAATTAATCATTAAGTCCCTTTTATCTACATCCACCCTGACCCTGGCTACTTATATAACTCTAGTTTCTAATTCTTTGAATTTGCTTATTCTAGTTAAGTTTTATTGGGAGCTCATACAATATCTTTTCCTTTCCTGTCTGGTTTATTTCATTCAGTATGATGTCTTCAAGGTTCATGTCACATGTGCCAGAACTTCGTTCCCTTTTGTGACTGAATAATATCCCATTGTTTATATATAAACCACATTTTGTTTATCCATTCATCTTTTGATAGAATCTTGGGTTGCTTCTATCTTTTGGCAATTGTGAATAGAGCTACCGTGAACATAAGTACGTACGAGTGCCTGCTTTCATTTCTTCTGGGTATATACCTAGCAGTGGGGTTGAGATGATCAAGTGTTTTTATTTTTCCTTTCATTCTATTAATGTGGTATATTAGGTTAATTGATTTTCTTATGTTGAGCCACACTTGCATACTTGGGATAAATCACATTTGATCATGGTGTATAGTTCTTTTAATGTGTGATTTTATTGTTAGTATTTTGTTGAGGATTTTTGCCTCTATACTCACAAGAGATATTGGCCTGTAATTATCTAGGGAGTGTTCCCTCCTCTTTAATTTTTAGAGGAGTTTGAGCAGAATAGGCATTAACTGTCCTTGGAATGTTTGGTAGAATTCACGTGAAGTCATCTGGTCCTGGGCTTTTCTATGTTGGGAGGTATTTGCTTACTGGTTCAAGTTTTACTTGTAATTGGTCTATTGAGGTCTTCTAGTTCTTCTAGAGTCAGTGTAATTTGTGTTTGTCTTGGAAATTGTTCATTTTGTCTAGATTATCTAATATTGGAGGATTTTAATGATCACAATATAGAAAGTAATTGAGATTAATTGATACTTAAAATGAGGAAGTTAAAAAGTTTCAAATATCTGATGAAGTTCTTAGTGTGCTAAGAATCCTTTAACAACTCCCCATTTCCTATAGGATCAAGTCCAAATACCTTAGCCATAGAGGTCAGCCCGTCACCTCCTTGCTTCTCTCTCTATTCTCTTATCATTCATCACTTTCTGTTTGTGTTTCTGCTACATTCACCACACTGTCTCTGGCAAATTTCTCCCCTGTATTCTATTGGTCTCTCTTTTTGGTAGGACCTTTTCTCTCATATTTTCCTTACTCACTCTTTCCTCTTCTTTGAATTGACCTCCAGAAAGTTTTCCTGACCTAAAAACAGGGTGCACCCATAATATACTGTGCATTTCTCCATATGGTGCTTAGACCATTTAAAAAATACCACACTTTGATTACTTGTGTAGATCTCTCTTACAAATGAATCAGTTTTAGTTTCCTTTATGCAATGGGTTGACTTGAACCATGGGCATTCCCTTTACTGTTGCTTGCCGAGCAAGTATAATGGTGACGAACTTCCTCAGCTTTTGCTTATCTGAGAATATATTAATCTCCCCCTCATTTTTGAAAGACAGTCTTGCTGTATATAAAATTCTTGGTTGCTATTGTTTTCTGTTAGGACTTACCTTTTACCATCTTCTGAATAAAATATTTGCCCTAGGTAAATTGATAAGCAAAGCTCCTTGTGAAACATGTCTCAGACTTTCTCATGCTATGCTTTTGCTCTCTTCTGAGTATTTGCCAGAATTTCCTGACACCCCCCTTCCCCCCGCTTCCTTCTCTACCTTATCTGGTCGATTCATTAGTTCAACAACCAGTTTAAATATCATTTTTATTATGAAAATATCTGAGACTGTGTTTCTCAAACTTAAATATGCATGTAAATCACAAGTTCTGGGCATCACAAAATGCAGACCCTGATTCAGTACTTCTGGAATGGGCTCTGAGATCCTACATCTCTAACATGATCCCAGGAATGAGGATGCTGTGGCATCAGACAATACTTCTGAGCAGCAGTTTTTAAAATGAATCTATGCTTAAGAAATCTACCATATATATACTGCAATAGCACTTTTACCTGTAACATCATTCAGAGCATGTAACATTCTTTTGTATAGTGTTATTGTTTTGTACTAATAAAAATTAGTTCTCTTCATTAAACTGTAGTCTCCTTTATTCATTGTAGTAATTGTGCCTGGAGAGTCCTTTGTTTTTCACAATACCTTGGACAGTGCTAGTGTGGATTAGATATTCTGAATATATCTGTTGGTTAATTTTGTAAGGAAGGACTACCATGCAGTTCATCCTTTTTTAAGCTGAACATGTGAGTTTTCAGGATTTTGTAGTATTATACCTGCTGAATGAGAGCTACTGCTAGCAACAAAGTTTCCTTAGCATCAGTAAAACTTCTGTTCTGCTTTCCATCCACTCTAAAGAGCAAAAGATTACACATGCCTATTGAGACATGTTAGAATACTTCTTTCACTTTCCTTTTGGGTTGGTCATACATCACATTAGATTAGGGAACAGGCACCATAACATTGCTAGTGATCTCGACGCAGGAAATAAAAACAATTGGAACTAAAGACTCAGGAAAAGTAGAGTGCATTTGTTCTTAATCCCACACATTATAAACTGTCTTCTGCATTTCCCCTAGCTCCAAGGAACAGTGTGATGGGACATCTAATGATACTAGTCAATGACACTTCCCTGCTTTGGGGCTAGTTGAGAAGCAAGCTTATTTCTGTGGAGCATCAATTGAAGAAAAGTTTCATGCCCTTTTCGAGGTAATACCTGACACTAACATTTGACTGGTAGCTATAAGCAAATCCTTGTTCCAATTTTCTTTTTCTGATTGATTCCATCTCCCCATTTAAGTCCCTATTTACCATCCATATGCTTTTATTATTTTGCTGCTTGACTCTTGGTAAAAAATGTGGACTAGGAACTGTAGCTCTATCTATCCCCTATTGATTTGAAACAAATTTGTCAGGATGGGTACTTGCATAATCTAGAAACCTTGTGCTGGGGATAAGAAAGTTGAAACTTCCCATTAGATGATTGTAAGTCATGAGCATGTTGCTGCAACTCTGTCCATTAATGATGCATTGAGTAACAACTGACTGACTTGGGCTGTTGTCCAGGTGGATGCTTTGGCTTGTGATCATTATAATTTTATATTTATTTGTATGAAGTTATTGGTATTCTCACTATGAAAGAATTCTAAAGATGCTTTTCAGTGTGCTTCAAATTCTTTGGGAAGCCAGGAGAGTTCATACTAAATATTTGATAAGGCACAATAATGTGAAAGAACTCTAATAAGCCCTTTTTGTCAAAGACTGCAGAATTGTGACGAGTATTTCTTGTTACGGGTTGACAGCATATGTATACTCATAAATTGGTTGTTTTGTTGGAAACTTGAGCAGCAAGCATAGCTGTGCATATTGATTTTATTACACAGATCAAATATGTTTAAAGATACTAGGTTAGCAGTGTCTCAATATTAAAAGGCTATGGTTGACTCTTTCTCTTGGTCTTAATTTCTGTATCTCTTTATAATTGATTAATGTTCATCGCTATAGTAAATATGAATAATTTATGATTCACATAGCTGCTGGCTTATTAATTGTTTAATTTCAGAGAAAGTAACTATATATTAAGGATATTCAAGTTGTCACTCTGAGCAGCCAAGTGAATTTATACACTTTATTACTACATAGTCCAGAAGTAGAGTGTATCACACATACATCCTGTATTTCCTACAATATTTAAAAAGAAGAATATTAATGGAATGTTGAAGGTATTTTTTAAAGTAAAAAGGAGCAACTGACTTGGCATATCTGAGGACTGTATGCTGTAGGTTTAAGAAATTTTCCTTGTATGCATTTACTCCTGCCTCGGTGACTCCACATTTCATAAAATGAAATTAATTGAATAAATGATGCTTATTTGTTAGAAAGAAACATAATTAAATCTGAAAAGAAAATTGTAATTAATCTTAGATATACCATAATCTCTTTCTTTGGATTTTGGAGGAATGCTTTTAATCTTGAGAAGTGAAGGACAAAATGCGAAGAATCTGTGATAAATTTGCTTCCTTTAGCAACATATATGGAAAAAATTGCTGTCTTAGAAAAGCATATATTGTTCTAACCATAACTGCTAATAATCTCATTGGTCTCTACATTTATTGCTGAAAACCAAAGGCTTATATAAACTGTATTTAGAATAGATGTTGGCTGTCTCATTTTGTCTGGAAGGATATTTTCAAATAAATTTAAATGAGAAAAATATTAATCTGCTCAGCACTAAAATATCTTCAATGAACTTGCAAAATATAAACTTGAAACTATTGCCCTCCCGAAACATAACTTGCAGTGTTATATATTAAAGAACAGGTTTTGAGAACTGGTCAATAAGTTTGCTTTTGTCCACCTTTAAAACATTTTGGCTATAAAAAAAAGTCATACTCACATTTGGGTAGCATAAGTAGTGCTTTCCCTAGGGTGTGGGAGAAGAAGAAGTAGAATGATTTTAATGATTTCTCATCCTCTTCATCTCCTTCATCCATTCAGCCCCAACTGTCCCCCAGCCCTCCATGATCACCGTCCACCTTATAGTTACATGCTTGTGGAAAGGAGCCTAAGCATAATGCTGATATTTTGACAAATATTCCCGCTTTTGTGTGTTCCTACTTTAGAGAATTGAGGGAAAAAAAGAGGATCAGAAACTGGTATGTGATCTTAGAAAATAAAAGGTGGAAAGAACAAAATAATATATGTATACAAGGAGGAAGGAAGGATGATGGTTAAGTGTGAATAGATCTCACATTTCCTGTTCGCCCGCAAGCTCCTTAAATGTGTGGTGTTTAATTTAACTGTGCAATATAATGTTTTGCCTGAATAAAATAAGCAAGTTAATGAATAAAATAGTCTAAGATTAGATTTCCTGCCTACTCTGCCCTCATAGAGGACCTTCATCTTCATGTACGTCTAGTACCAATTTACTTAAAAAGTAAGGAATTGTTACTCTCCTCTGGTGTTTGAGGCTCAGTTTTCCATAGATGTAATTGTGTTTTCTAGAGCATTGCTCTATCTTCTCTCTCACTTTTTGAACCCTTCCCTCTCAGTGGCTATTTCTCTGTTTAATAACATGCTCATGGTCAGGCACAATAAAAACAAATGAATGAATGAAGAAATAAACCTACTTTGAGCATGCATCCAACGTTAGCTAGTGCTAGGTCTGTCTTCTTCCTGGACCATCTAAATGAAAGAGAACCAATACGCTATCTCCATTTTCTTTCTTCTCATTCACTCCCCAGTGTACAGCAAACTCATTTTCACCCTGACTGGTACTCTGGCAAAGATCTATTTGATTTCCAGATTCCCAGATTCAGTAACTAATTTTCAGGCTTTGTCTTCCTGGTCCTCTCTGCTAACCTTGACATTTAAGAATTATTTAACTTAAAAATGAGTTTCAATTTTTTTCTTTCTTCTTTTCCTTTCTTCAGCCAAATCTATATTTTGTTTGGTTGTTGAGGATTTCTCTTTTGTGAATTGTGCTTTTGTATTTTAGTTAGTTTATCTTCGATGAGGGTTTGTTTGTGGTAATCCTGAGGACATGTTTCCGTAATGTGGGTTTATTTTGTTTAGGCCATATGTTTCAGACATATCAGCAGCCTACGTGGGACTTCCCATACTGTGCCATTTGAATTTAAATCCGAAGATCATTTACGGGGCAAGCATATGATCAGAATTATTAGGATCAAGTTAATTTATTATCTTCCTTTGCTAGTGAGCAATTTTTTCTAGATTATTCCTTCAATGAGGATGTAGCATGCTCATTATTTCAACTCCCTACTTGCCAGCATTCTTGGTTTTCTTTCTTTTACCGTCTGGTCACTATATCCAGCCAAAATTATTGTAATTACTTGGCCTCTGCCTCTATAACCCGACACACACATAGTAGGCAGTCACTACTTAATGTTTATTTCATTTATTTTACATGGAAGCCTCATTCTTTACTTACACAGTGTAATGGAGGAAACAGTTACTACATATTCTCTCGTTGGTGATATGGTCATCTAAATGAGCATCAGTTATTGTGATTTGCCTCAGGTGTGGTTATAGAAAGAGCTAGAGATGCAAACAGAAGATGTGGGACAAACTGCTGAAGGAACACTGACTTTAGAAGAGATCCTCAAACTTACTTGAAAAATTATTTTAAGATATTTTGTCTCAGCCACATGTCTCTCTCACACAGATGGTGCTACCTTATAGGTGGGGGGGTGTAGTCAGCTGAATAATGGTCTCCATAGACAGCAGACTCTAATTCCTGAAACCTGTAAGTTTTACTCTACCTGTAAAATGATCTTTCCAGACAAGATTAAGATAAGGATCTTGAGATGGGAAGATTATGCTAGATTATTCCAGTGGGTCCTAAATGTCACCAAAAGTATCCTTATAAGAAATAAGTAGGGGACAAGTTGACACAGACACAGAGAAAAAGTGGATGTGAAGAGAGAACAGAGAGATTTGAAGATGCTGGCCCTGAAGATTGGAGTGATGTGGGCACAAACCAGGGCATGCTGGCAGCCAGAAGATGTTGGAAGAGTCAAGGACTAGATTCTTCCTTAGGATCCCTAGAGGAAGTAGAATCCTGCTGATGCCTTGCTTTCAGCCCAGGGATACTGATTTTGGACTTCTGGACTCAATAATCATAAAAGTGAATTTCTGTTTTCTGGAGCCACTAAATTTGTGGTAATTTGTTAAGCAGCTACAGAAATTAATACAGCTGGTTAATATGGCTGCCTTTCTTCAAAATTAAATAGTGGATAGAGACTAGAGCACCACTCATGCCTGCTCTTACTGTCTTTCAATGTGGCCCTATGAGTCAAAGCTCACACTAAGTAGGGCAGTTACTCCAGCATTGTGTTAAGGGCATGAACTCTGGGTTCAGGATACCTGTGCTTGAATCCCAAGACTTATGAGTTTTATACTTGAGAAGAATATGTAACTTCTCTGTAAATGGCTCGATCCATAAAATGGGGCTAATAAGTTACTTCATACAATACAAATAACAGTTGTAATAACACCTTTTGTAGGGGGTATTGTTAGGTTAATCTATATAAACTGAGTACATAGTAGATACACAGTAAATGTTAGCAAATGTTATTTTCTCATTTCAAACAAATGGACCATGAGCATTATTTTCCCATTTGCACTCACTCAACCACATTCTTTCATTTGTATTCAGTTTAATAGGTATAAAGAAATATCATTCACCATTTACATTATTTTTTTTTTTACTATGGTATTTGAAGTCACTTTTGCCTAAACTTCCAAATTCTCCAACAAACGATCATAGCAATTTTTCAAATGGACATCAGACCACAATTTGCCCAAATTTTTAATATTTAATTTAAGCCACTTTTGGTGTGGATGATTCTACATATTCTCTACCTAGAGATAAATTCAGGAAAAAAAAAAAAAAAACTGTGATGGATTGTTCTAGTTTTCTAGCTCCAGAATGCAACACACCAGAGACAACTGGTTTTTAATAAAAGGGGATTTATTTCATTAGTTCTTCAGAGGAAAGGCAGCTAACTTTCAATTGAGGTTCTTGCTTATGTGGGAAGGCACAGGGTGATCTCTGCTGGCCTTCTCTCCAGGACTCTGTGTTCCAACAACTTTCCTTGGGGTGATTTCTTTCTGCATCTCCAAAGGCCTGGGCTGAGCTGCAAGTGCCGAGATGAGGTATGCTGAGCTGCTTGGGCTTTACTATGTTGTGCTCTCTCATTTAAGCACCAGGCAATTAAGTCAAACATCATTCATTGCAGCAGGCACGCCTCCTAGCCAACTGCAGATGTAATCAGCAATAGATGAGGTTGACGTACCATTGGCTCATGTCCACAGCAACAGAACTACGTACCTTCACCTGGCCAAGTGGACAACTGAATCTAACTACCACATGGGTTAAGTTTTAAATAAAATGTAGAGAACATTTAATTTTCTGATTAATATTCTCTTATGTTGAATGCGTAGCATAATACTGAAGGGGGCAAGAAAATGCTAAATAAATATGCCCAGAAAATAACCATTTCTTGAGGAATCTCTATAATGTTCAGCAGAACAATTTTTCCATTCTTAGAGAGGTTTGTGATTCTTAAAATAGTCTTTCAAGAACATCAAAGAGAAGATGAAAATATTAACTAAAAAAAATTCCATTCTTATTTATGCTCTAGTTGGCACATATACTCCATAGGCAAAATTAGGACAATTTTGAAAGCTTTAATATTATGACTGTTTCTGGTAAAAAAAAAAGCTGCTCTATGAATGCCAATGACATTAACTGAGACATACCATCAACCAGTATTGGGCTATGAGTCATGTAGCAGACAAACCAATCTGGCTGGAGTCTAAGGCTGAGGTAAAGGGATCTTGGGAGACAAATTTAGAGAGGTAGTCTTTGGCATGCTGAAAAGACTTGAGAGTTAAAAGCATGGGCTTTGGAGTCACTCCTGGATAGAATTCTTTCTTTGCCTCTTATTGGCTATATGACCTGGGGCAAGATATTTATATTTTTTCTATAAAATACAGATAATATTAGTATAACCTCCTGGAGTTTTTATAAAGATTCTTTAAGAAACTTATACACTCAATGTAATAAGCAGAATTGGGAGCAATGAGAGCAGGCAGTGAGGAGCCAGTACATGGTTTTAAGGAAGGGAGAGACAGTACCGGAAGTAGACCATTTGTTACCAGATTGATTTGGCAGCCGTGTTTTTGGTTGGCAGGAGTTGGGGAAGAGTCAAAAGAAGGAATATGTGGCCTGATATAGTGCTTTCCAGGAAGGTTCATTTCACAAAACAAGATATACCTGTGGGAATATTGTTATGGACACCACGGAAGAGACTTTAGTCAATATTTGGTAATGATGATATTTGGTATTAATTCTTCTGGTCACACATAAGATTTGTTAAATATAAAAAATAAGTGGCTCTTAATTAAATGTACAGTAAACAAACTAATTAATTAATTACAAAAAACCTGAGAGTTTTGTTTATCGAGGGGAAAAAGTTTGAATAAAAAGTGAATAATTCTGTTCAAAATAAGGCAAGGCTTATCCCTTCCTCCTCCTGCCCCGGCCCCCATCCACACATACATTGGCAAATATCTGAGAACTTCATGGCTTTTTCTCCCTTCTGGTTACTTGGCACTGAATTCTCCATTTATTTTTGCTGCCCGTTGCACATTATATTTAAGTTTCAAAATTAAGTTGAATGAATATGCATTTCTTTTTGGGTACATTCACAAGAAAATAAGTAAGTCCCTTTGGCTAACATTAAAAAATCTGATTTCCCCAGTTACATATTAGCTTGCCAAAACACCTTATTTTTTTTTCAAATACTCATTTGATACAATAAGAAAAGAGTATTGTTTGTTCCAGAAGCTCTAGTTTATGCTCACTGCTATATATAGGTGCTTGTTGCAGATATGTAACAAAGCTGAGTTTTCTTCTTTGTCTTCCCTAACTTGAGAAGTGGAGAATGACTCACCCCAGGGGTTGGGCTAGAAGCCAGTGTCACACCCAGAGAGAAGCAGTCAACAATGGAGAGACTTGTGCTACCAATGCAGGGGAGCTCCCTGCCCCTCAGGCTGGCTGGGCACTAGCTGTAGCCTTTATGTCCCAGAGTTTTCTCAGTTGCTTTTGCTGCTTATTGGGTATTATTATCTGTGCTTCAAAGCTGAGTTGGAATTACATACTTTCCCTTTCAGCTAAATTCAGAGGAAAAGATGTAAATTAGTTTCACTAACATTTAAAGACATTTATGTCCACATTTAGATATTTTTCTTAGGTGATTTCTGCCCTTGTATTTTTCTTCCTTCAAACAATACAAATTAATTTTATAATGAGATGGAAAGGTCAATATGTCTTTTTTTCAAAAAGATTTGCTGTGCTTTTTTGATGTGTTTTAAAAAATCTAATAATGTGCAAAACTGTTTTACTATACCACAATATTTTTACATATTAAGAAAAAAGTAAACCAAGAGCACAAAAACTATTTTACTCTATCACAACATTTTTGCTTTTCCCTCTGTCTTATGATGTCTCTGAGGGAAATAAGTATCCAATGAACACTTATTTCACCAAAACCCAAGACAGTCTGAGTGATGGACCAACCAGAGTGTCATCAAATCAAGTAGAGGTTTTGAAACCAGGCTTTAGAGAACCCTGTGGGCTCTAGGAAGATCTCTTGGGACTGTCATGGAAAAGGAGGATCTAAATTCATTTAAAAAGAATTTTAAGTATTAAAAAATACCTTTTGAAAGGCATTGATTTAGTAGACTGTACAACTAAGGGAATGAATAGAGTATAATGCTGGCATGGCTCGTTTGATAATGCCAAATAAGTGTAGATTTCTAAAATTAGGGAAGTAAATTTTCCAAATTGAATCATATTCTACTATCTGTGTCATTTCAAGGAGAATTTGATAGTCTTTTTAAATTAAAAGATTAGATTATTTCATAATAACTTTTTATGGATTTTCAAGTAATTGAGGTTTGTAAATCAGTGAACTTCTATTAACTAATGTACCATTTGCTGAGTTCCAAATTGATTTTTTTCTCATTGGAATGCTATTTTTAGATCATCTTCAATATTTTTAAGTCCTTATTTGGTTGTACTTTTGTCTGATTGGGCGATTTGGCTTTTTTATCAAACCATTAAAACATTCTTCCTAATAATGCCTAGTAACATGCTATTAGGAAAAAAATGTAATATGAAAGCAAATCTGTAATTGTTTGCAAAACCAAATTTTATTATTCGTTCAGATTCTCTAAGGACTTTGAAAATTGTAGCAAAGATAAAATTCATTAAAGTTTTTAAAGATGATTATAGAATTTTTGTATCTTTTTTTTTTTAAGCATAAAATCTGCATATGGGAATTTGATAGCCTCCCCTGCATCACCTTTTGCTGCCAAGGGCATCTTTTGTCACTCCTCTTGTCAATATTCTCCTAGAGTTGGGGGCAAGAAGGTGAGTGACCCTGAGGCAAAGAGGCAAACTGGTGAGCTGAATCTTCAGTCCTTGGAGTACCAGTTATCCATGGATTTGAAAGCACTTAATCCTGTTTGATGGTCCTGTGAGTTAAGAAGTGCTTTACTACTTGGCTGTGAACTTGTCATAGGTCTCCAGTACATTATTGGAAAATACAAGCCCAGGGCTATTTTCCTGACTCCCGGGTCAATGCGCAAGTCAAGAGACAACACTTAAGCCTTGGCTGACAGGGTATTGGGTGCTGACGGTTAACACTCCTAGTAATCGATCTTCTTGCTTCCTCCTTATCCATATGTACAAAACCTGCGAAATTAAATATCCCCAGACTGCATGACCCTAGTGGATAGAGAATTATGCTCTCCCTCCGTGTAAATCTGAATAATTTAGGGTGTATGTAATTGCGTCATGGACAACTGTAGACAAAGAAAAGAATAGAATAATGACAAAAGCCTGTGATAAAATATAATTTAGGGAAGCTATGTTAAGGCATAAATCCACTTATGAGTTATTTATAGAATTTAACTTTGTAAAGCAACTTTGCATTTGACTGTGTTTATTAGTGAATGGGAATGTATTTCCCTATATTGAATGAGCATTCTTGGCAGGCAAACTGTGCACAGGCTACAATGAGCTTCAATGAAGTGCTTTCACATTCCCCTCCCACTGGGTTGAAAGCCTTCTTATATCCTCTCAAGTGTGTTTCTTTTCCCATGGAGGATGGCTTTGTTGAAAATTGCTTCCTCTTCTCTTGATTATTGAATCAGATATTATATTCAGTTCTTCAATACTTTATAGAGTGTTGGTGAAAAATGAAACATAATGAGTATGATTCTTCCTTATATTCTGAAAGCTATGTAGATTCAGTTCTAAAGAATTTAGAAGGCTAAGCCAGGGTTGGAAGAGGGATATTATTTAACTGAGCTGACTTTTCCCCTTCCCTGTGTTGGCCCCTCCACCCTCTGTCTCCCCCATTATGACATTCTTCCTTTCCAGTATTTCTTTTATATCTCAACAACCAGACTTAGCCCTCAGCCCCCCAATGTCTCCATTGAGAATACCTCCTCGTACCAACATGGAGTACTCATTTAGAGCAAAGGTAACTTGCTATAATTGCCAAACAGACCAATGTTCTGTATTCTAGATTTTTATTTTCCTTTTTCTTCTTTCTTTATTCATCTCCAATATTTAATCTGAATTTAGAATACTGTTCATCTGCTAAGGAAAAGCATAATTAAATGGAAGCACCCAAGATGAATATTCAAAACAAAAAAAACATGAATTCTCATTCCACACCTGAAGTTCAAAACACCAAGGGATCGAAAAAGTCCTGAACATTTTAACATGCTTCAACTTTGCCATTTTACATGGTTATCTTGTGTAACATACAAGTATGGAGTGAGTCTTATAACTCTAACATTTTTATGTTTTTTGGAGTAGGCATACTACAATAGTGTTACTTCATTCATTCATGACAGGCAGTTGAGTGTGGTTGCTAGAGCATAATTTCTGGATCAGTGTAACTGGGTTCCAATCCTAGTTACTAGTCCTCTAACTAGTCCTCTAATAGTTTTCTCATTATCTTTCTGTTACTTCTCTGTGCTTCAGGTTTCTCATACACCAAACGAAGATATAATTGTTGTATTAAATGAGTCAATGTGTATAGTTCTTGGCACTTAGTACTTGCTATACAAGTGCTTTCTACTTTTTTTATTCATTAACAAATATTCATTGTTATTAGTGTGTGCCACAATAATTACCTTGTAATACTAAAAGGATAGTAAGAGGATACAGATCTTAATTAAATAATCACAAATAAATAGAATTATAAATTATGATAAATGGATTGAAGGAAAACACAAAAGGAATGAAGGAATTACAGATGATGGAAAATAAGACTGAAAAAATGGGGGATTTATTTGAGCTGAGATCTAATAGATGACAAGTGTTCATCAATTTAGGAGTAGGAAGGGTGTTCTAAAAGAGGGAATAATCAAAAGTAGAGAAGGGATAATTGATGTTAAGGCATCTGAGGAAGTGGGAGAGGAGCAGATCTAACTAACATTGACAGAAAGAAATCACCTATTCAATTATAAGAGAATCATAAGAACCTGGAAGCAGATGTAGGTAAGTTCATAGGTATGAGCAGGGAGTTTTTCTCTGATTATATCTGTTTTCTCTGTGTGGTAGAAGATGAAGCTATCTGTCAAGAATGAGGGAGCTGTGGAAACACTGGTTGTTTGCTATCGGAACATTTGAAATCTCTGTGTGGAAAAGAACAAAGTGAGTGACCAATTGATATGGTATAATTGCTGGGGAGTTTTGAGGGTCCTATCAAGATTGGTGATTATTGATTTATACAAAGGCATCAGTGTTTCCTGTTGTGTGTTTTTCTCTAGCACAGCTCAGATGCCTAAGGGCGGGGCTGGTGCAGAAGACTATTGAGACCTTCCAAATTTGGGGACTTTCAAACAGGCAAATTGAAAAGAGAGGGAGCGAATGTTAGCTATTGTACGTGCAATGACTGGAATGATGCAGCATAACATTTTAACTTGGTAGGGTGGGAGGTAAAGTTATGAGGGAACTAATCGCAGGAAGTTAGCAGAGGGATCCTGAATTAGAATTTCTAGTGGTAATGTGTTTTAGTGTTGTAGTTAGTAAAGTTAGATACCTAATGAAAATACTAAACAACTGTTAGCCTCCAGAGAATAGAATGCTTAAAATACTAATATTAGGATGGGAGAGTTTTGGGGATGGCAAAAACGAGTCTTGATTGGTCTGGGAAGGTGGATGGCCAGAGATAAGGTTATTGGTGATAAGAAGTTAAAGGAACTGAGAGGCCAGGATTTGCAATGACTTGTGCAATGTGGCTTTCCAAATGTCCCAGGACGTTGGCAGAAATTATGAACAGAGAAATTTTGAGTTAGGTGCCAAATATCAACAGAGTGGGGGACAGGGATCTTGACAGATGTATTGTGAGAGTAATATAGTTGAATGGAAAAGCAGAGTTTTGTTATAAAAGAGCAAAGGAATTATTGTCTAGGGGTATTGGCATGAACAGTTCATAAGGAAATGACTATAGTGTAACTTCTGATTTTTTAAAGAAAGTATGGGCTTCCAATTTTATCATAATTTTTCATTAAAA
Organism: Tamandua tetradactyla; assembly: GCF_023851605.1. Taxonomy (NCBI): domain Eukaryota; kingdom Metazoa; phylum Chordata; class Mammalia; order Pilosa; family Myrmecophagidae; genus Tamandua; species Tamandua tetradactyla. The sequence continues at coordinate 121,090,401 of NC_135332.1, forward strand.
TACATTCTTTTGATTTTTACATAATTAAACATGGAATGTCAGTTTTGGCTTAGGGCCTAAAATGTCCTTTTAAAACTTTCCTGCCTCTGGAAATTTCACTAGTTTAAAGACTTTGTTTAGACATAAACATGTAGTAAATTCTTTCTGTAGGTAGAAACATCACCATATAACTCATTATGTTATACCAGATATTTGATAGTACACCACAAGACTGATAATGTGTAAAAATTAAGAAAATACGTTATGGCAAATATGCTTACCAGAATATTTTAATAAGGCGGGCCGCGGTGGCTCAGCGGGCAAAGTGCTTGCCTGCTATGCCGGAGGACCTCGGTTCGATTCCCGGCCCCAGCCCATGTAACAAAAACGGAGAAACAGAATACAATAAAACAAGAAAATGTTTCCCTTTCTTCCTTCCTTCCTTCCTTCTATCCTTCCTTCCTTCTCTCTGTCTTTCCTTTAAAAAAAAAAAAAAAAAAGAATATTTTAATAAGACAGAGTAAAAATTATTATAAACTAAACATGTGTTGAAATAGTTGCATACAACTTCCTCCATGCTCATATGTTTGAAAGGTAGTTTAATCACCCATAAGAAATTACTAGCTTCTCTGTTTTTGAAGCATGACATTTCAATTGCACAGCCAACAAAAGAATTGCATGAAGAGACTGAAA